>NC_051425.1:31803487-31805987 GCF_015228065.2 Penaeus monodon | reverse complement strand
TTTACAGAACAGTGTATACCTTTATATTAGCCTGCATTTTTGCTCCCTCTCCTACAGGTGTTAGAGGACTTCCAGATGCATTTGATTTTTTTCTTGTTCTTTATTACTTTATTGCTATGGAAATGGAGATCATGCATACCTAAATATGATTAATATTAGGTATTATATAACGGGACATGAGTGGGATTAATCGGATCCATTAGTCAGCTGTATCGAGGGTGCAGGTGATGGTGGTGGTGGGGGGGGGGGTTGTGGGGGGGGGGGCAGAAGAAAAATTCCTGTTAAGAGACGTTGGACCTGCCATCGTCGTAACCTCTCATGACCTCCCTCCCTTCCAGGCGTAGTGAGAGATGTCAGCGGCAGTTACTCCATCAGCATGTGGGTGCTGGCGACCATGGTACTGCTGAGCCTGTGCCTGTGGGTGCTGATGCCGGCGGCGAAGGAGCGGGGCGCGGACGAGGCGGCGCAGGGACTCGCGAAGAAGCCGTGACGTCACTGGAAGATGGGGACGAAGGGTCGGGAGGTTAAGAGGAAATGGAGGAGGAGGAGGAGGAGGAGGAAGGAAGGATAGAGAGAGTACATAATTGCATATATATATATATATATATATATATATATATATATATATATATATATATATATATATATATATATATATATACTACATACACAAGCCTAATGTCTGCGTACATGTCACGCAGAGTTTCAACATGGAGCAAATATTTTTTTTTTAAAAAGCTCCGGACAAACCGCGCCCGAAATCCTGAGGAAGCCGGCGCACTGCAGTTTTTTTTTTCCAAAATTGTCTTTCGTCAATACATTCCTTGCAAATAAGAATAGAAAAAGACTTTATATGTTTTATGCTATTTTATTTAAGGAAGTTTTAGGAAATACATAACCAACCAATGAAATGATAATACCATTGTGGTTTCATTTCCTTCCTTAGTGAGCAGTTTAGCAGTTCAATTCTTCCCTTGTTACGCAGCATTAAAGCAGCATGACCAGCAGCATTGAATGGGACGAAGCGGAAAGGTGAGATTAAGAAAACTCAGGCATAGACACAAAACACAAGCTTGGCGAAATCTGGAGAGAATTCGACCAGAGAAAACTTGTCATGATAATAACAGTGATAAAAAATATCCAATGATAATGGTGATAAATATTAATGATAATGATGATAACAACAATAATGACGAAAATTATAATAATAGTGATAATAATAAATAGTGACAATAATAATGATAAAGACAATGATAATAAGTATTAATGATAATAATAATAACAATAATAATAATACACACACACACACACACACACACACACACACACACACATGTATGTATATGTATATACACACTGTATATATTTTTCTTTCTTTCTCTCTTTCTTTCTTTCTCTCTTTCTTTCTTTCTTTCTTTCTTTCCTTCTTTCTTTCTTTCTTTCTTTCTTTCCTTTTTTTCTTTCGGAAAAAAGCCATAAGCCAACTCATCGCACGAGTAAATTGTTAAAGGTTTAGTACCGTACTAAAGCGCTCGTGGCGGTAATATACAGGTACCATAAACATTATCATAACAATACCATAAATAGATCAAGAATCTCAAGACGAAAACGTTACGTGATGTCATTTCGTGTGCAATTCTGTAGCGAAAAATATAGCTCTAAGAAACCAATATATTTTTGCTTGATATTTACGATCTTTTGGCTTATGATATGTAGTGTCTTAGAAAGCCTTTTCGTTTCATTTAGGAAATATTTGTCTTATTGGCGTCATTATCGTTGTTATTCTCATTATCAATGTCATTATTATTATTATTATAACAATTAACTAGTGTTTGTATATATATATATATATATATATATATATATATATATATATATATATATATATATATATATATATATATATATATATATTAATATATATATATATATATATATATATATATATATATATATATATATATATATAGAGAGAGAGAGAGAGAGAGAGAGAGAGAGATTCCACCCCTTATTTCCTTATGATTTATGTCCTCTCTTCTCCTTTTTCCATCTCCCTTTCTTTATCCTTACTTATTTTTCATCTCTCTCTTCCTTTATTCTTGGCGACTTCCCTCTAATCATCGGCTGTTATCTTTCATTGCTTTCTTTTCTACTTTTTGAAAGACTTTTTTTAAATAATCAAAATGGCTGCCAACTAAGCAGCGAAATTAATAAACTTTCTTACTTTTGTTCCTCCATCTTTTACTAACAAGTAGAGTAAAAAAGGTTCCATAATTTTGTGTCGGTGTTTGTGTTTTATTCTCTCTCTCTCTCTCTCTCTCTCCTCTCTCTCTCTCTCTCTCTCTCTCTCTCTCTCTCCCCTCTCTCTCCCCCACTCTCTCTCTCCTTCCCCCTCTCTCTCTCTCTCTCTCTCCTCCCCTCTCTCTCTCTCTCTTTCTTTTCTCTTTCTCTCTTTCATTCTGCTCTTCTCTCTCTCTCTTCTCTCTTTCTCTTTCTTTCC
>NC_051425.1:31783487-31785987 GCF_015228065.2 Penaeus monodon | reverse complement strand
GCGCTGCCATTATGTAATAGCCTCTCATACGATCCATCCACCATATTGAATTCACCATCGTTCAGGAAGCAACACAATTTCGAGAAAGTTTTGTTTGATTTTTGCATTTTTGAGTAATTTGTTTGCGAGTTGCAAATGTCCATTTTATACAGTAATAGCAAGAGCCAAAATTAAACCCTTTTGCCAGTTTATTAATTTAACATATCTAATTAGAATGAGACACAAAAGATCACATGAATTTTATTGGATGAAGTGAATATTCCATGCACTGGCTAAGAATGTGTCTGGGGCAGGGTTTTTTTTTTAAGTGCCCTATCCTACAAGGGCCGCGGTGGCCGAGTGGTTAGAGCATCGGACTCAAGACTGGCACGACAGCAATCTGAGTTCGAGGGTTCGAGTCACCGGCCGGCGCGTTCTTCCTTTGGGCAAGGAACTTCACCTCGATTGCCTGCCTAGCCGCTTGGTGGATAAGCCAGCCCAAGTCAGCGCTAGTCCCAAGCCCGGATAAAATAGAGAGAATGATTACCTAAAAGGTAACACCGGCACTCTCCGTGGAAAGGAACTGGGGACCCTACCACGTACTCACTCCAAGAGCATCATAACATGAAAAATACAATTAAGTATCATGCTGTGACCACGGCGGCTCAAACATGAACCTACCGTTATAAAAAATCCTACAAGGACATTGGCGATCGTGGATTTCCATGATTTTCTTGGCAATTTAGAGCGGTGGTTTGCCGTTGCCTTCCGCCTGGTGTTTTTTATCGAGTCACCATCTCTATTTACCCGATTCTGGGACCGGCACTGACTTGGGCTGGCTTGCCCACCCAGTGGCCAGGTAGGCAATCGAGGTGAAGTTCCTTGCCCAAGGGAACAACGCGCCGGCCGGTGACTCGAACCTTCGAACTCAGATTGCCGTTGTGACAGTCTTGAGTCCGATGCTCTAACCACTCGGCTACCGCGGCCTGATGACTTCTTGATAAACCTTTTTTAAAAGATTTAGGCATTATTGTATCCAGAATCACCAGGACTGCCCTCTTGTCTTTACAGAAAAAGATGCACAATTACAAGAGAAAAACAAACCATGGGAATACCCCTAAAGATGTGATGGAGCGTGCAGTTCATGAAGTTCTTGTAGCAAAAAGGCCATGTCGTGCTGTGGCAAAAGATTTCAATATTCCTCATGTAACCCTCCGCAGATACTGTTTGAAAAATACGAACAGTCAAACAGAGCGAGAAAATGAAGTTGTCAAAGTGAGACTAGAAGAGTATGGATGGATATTGTAGAGGAAGCAGCAAAGAGAAAGTCAGTACAAAAACTGGCAAAAAGAACACAAAGGCAGCTAGGCCCTTGAGCAGGAATCGGAGACAAGCAGCGAGAACAACACCATGCCAGACATGACATCTGATGAGGAGGAACCTTCTGACTGTGACAGCAATGCAGACAACCAGATGCTTGGAAATCCTACGGAAGCTAAGGTTGGAGATTACATCCTCATACGATTCGCTGGTAAGAGGGTAGTCCACTACTATGTTGGACTAATGTTGGACATCAATGATGATGATGCAATAACATCAAAGATCATGAAACGTCTTCCTATGAAAGACAGCTATACGTTCTCAATGCCTGAGGATGCTGAACTCTTCACACATGAAAGGGAAGATGTCATTTTCATTCTGCCAAAGCCATCTAGCATGGGCGGTACCAGGCACTGTCAACAGAAAATTGTGTTCCCCGTAGATCTTTCGGCCTACAAACTTGAGTAAATGGGTTAATTATGATCTAATTATCATGCTTATTGTGAGCAAGTTGCAATATGGTGTCTAATGTGCTCAGTAAAATAGGCAGACTATTACTTCATAAACTTCTGACCTCAAATTATGTCTTATTTTGTATATGTATTATATATTTGTTGATTTTGGTTAATCAGACTTGTAACCTTATCAATGTATGTATCATTGAAATACAAAGCTGTCTTTTTTGTATTTTTCTGACAGTCACAAAGAATTATGGGCGCGGTTAGCTATACAGCAGGACCAAATTTGTTCCAACCATAGTGATTCCTTTGCATGTAAGACACTCAAAAAAGCAAAGGGATTGGTAAAAGATCCAATGCCAACATAATTCATGGATGCTCCTCTTTTACAAGTGTGTCCTAACCCGCGCCATTTTATGTTCCAGCCTGGTTGGAACATTTTGACTGGGATCACAAAAATATTTTCATCTCAATACTGTGCAGTTTCTCTACTGAACTTTTGTGATAAATCTGTAGCCCATGTATGTAGGTTTTTAAGGAGCATAGAGATAACAAATAAATACAGTTAGATTTCAGCAAATTTGACTTTTTGTGAAAAATGTTCCAACCTCTCCCATATATATATATATATATATATATATATATATATATATATATATATATATATATATATATATATATGTGTGTGTGTGTGTGTGTGTGTGTGTGTGTGTGTGTGTGTGTGTGTGTGTGTGTGTGTGTGT
>NC_051425.1:31770987-31780987 GCF_015228065.2 Penaeus monodon | reverse complement strand
CTTCGGGGTCCTGCAGCATATGCCGGGTGTGTTGAGGTTGCCGCTGAGGGGACACTTGGACCAGGTGACCCCAGTGGCGTAGGAGACGAACACCTCATCCTGATTGAGGAACTCGCCCTGGCACAGTACCTCCGGGAGGCAGACGGAGTCCGCAGGGCACACGTCCACAATCTTGGCCAGCTCGCAGCAGGCTCCGACGCCGCTGCCGTCAGGCTTGTTGCAGAGCTGCCGAGAACAGATAGTTTATCAGCAAACATCTTAAGGTCATGCACACTGCACATACATATATTCACATCAGCCTTGTAAGTCTGGTCATGAAAAAAATGAAAACCAATCCAGGACGCAAGGAAAATGTCTTTCTTAACAGAACTCTTTCGAATGAATGACTTTATGAGACAAAGCGACCCGCAGTATCCGCGGTTTACCTACAGTATACGATCCATCGGCATTGGCGGCGGCGGGGTCGCTGCACTGGTCGACGCAGCTCCGGCCTCCCGGGCACACGTCGACGGGGGGAGGAGGCTCACAGCAGATGCCCACGTCGCTTACTGCGCCGCCTACGTAGCACGTCTGTTGGGAAAAGGTATTCATTTTAACAAAGTTCTCCCTTTTATGCTTGAAAAAATACTTTTAATCCCAAGAAAGTGCCTTTTTTCATTTTGTCCTACGTTTTTCTCGCCGTCAACGGGACTCATGTATTCCCGAAAGTGCATTTGCAAGATTGATCCAGCGCTACCACAGATTTTCTTACCGTGTATGACCCATCGGCATTGAGGGCGCCCGGGGAATTGCACTGGCCTTGCAACTTGCACTGCTGGCCCCCGGGGCAGGTCTGCAGGGGGACGGGAGGCTCACAGCAGATTCCTACATCAGTTCCGCCTCCCACATAGCATGTCTGTGACGGCGAAAGGAGAGCATTACTTGGCCTATTCATTCATATCAAGAGACATCAACCATACATCCATAAACATATAATCCTCCTAAAAAACATATATATTATTGTCTCATGAATTATTTTTACCTACTGCGCCCCCTCTTCCTAAAAGAAAAGAGAGGCAGGTAGACAGACAGAATATCCCGCCCTTGACAACAGCACGGCCGCGATTCCTTCCTTACCGTGTAGGATCCATCGACGTTGAGAGCTCCCGGTGCGTCGCAATGCTCTTGCAACTTGCACTCGAGTTCCCCGGGGCACGTCAGCAGAGGGGCGGGGGGTTCGCAGCAGACACCTATGCTTCCGGATCCGCCCTGAATGTAACATTCCTGCGCAGAAGTAAACAGACGGAGTTAGTGAGAGCTTTTTGCCCTCCAGTTCTTATGTGTGCGAGAATATGTTTGTGTGTGTTGGGGGGAGGGTTATGTTTATGAGTCTGTGTTTGTGTTAGATGCACCATACACATCATATCATCAAAATTATTTCTTGTCTAATACCTTTTCCTTCCAAGCTCATCTTTAAAATTCCCTCTTTTCTCTTATTTGCTCGTTAGATTTCTGTATCCTTGCTACAATTTCTACCTTTGCTTTTATTTTTCGTATTCTCATCATTCCCTCTGATCTAGCTCTCCCTTCGTCATTGGCCTCACGTACCGCGTATGACCCGTCGATGGTGGCCGGGGAGCTGCACAGAGCCACGGCCTTGCACAGGAAGTCCCCAGGGCACGCGTCGAGGGGCTGGGGCGGCTCGCAGCAGATGCCAGTCGCGCCGGAGCCAGTGTAGCACGACTGCAGGAGGAGCGACCATTGAGAGGACGAGAAGAGTGAGGGTGACGTTGGTGAGAAGGGCAATGATAATGTCAATCATGATAAGGATAATGTCAGTAATGATAAGGATGATGAGAATAATATGATGCTGAGAATAATGAGAATAATATGATGATGAGAATAATGAGAATAATATGATGATGAGAAAAAATAATAATGATAAAGCTCATATTAACTGCGATCGATGAAACAATATAAGTTTTATAATCTACATAAATATGATATACAAAATACAAAGAGTGTAACATGGATTTAAAAACTGGAATATTGACTTCGATAAACGTAATTCAAAGTATTTTCTTTAACATGGTTTATCATGAGGTCTATATAGCACTGTCTTGCTCCGTTGCCGCCGCACTGATAGGTGTTGCGGGTTTGTAGTTTGTTGTGTCTATGTATGTATACATATATATATATATATATATATATATATATATATATATATATATATATATATATATATATATATATATATATATATATTATGTGTGTGTGTGTAGAGGGCAAGTATGTGAGTAGGGAGAGGCCGGCGTTCTCACCGTGTACGCCCCATCAGCGGCGAGGGCGCCAGGCGTCGCGCACTGGCCCTCGAGCTCGCACACGAGGCCATTGGGGCACGTGGCAAGCGGCTCCGGGCGCGGCGGGAGGCAGCACACGCCCTTCTCGTAGTTCACGCTGTCCAGGTGGCACGGCTGCGGGAAGAAGGGCGGGGAAGTCAGCAACGCGAGGGAGGAATGGAAGGAGGAAAGGGGGGGAGTGCGAGACAAGGGTGAAAAAGATAGAGAGAAAGAAATAACTGCCAGTAAGAGACGTGAGTCAGTGTAAGAAAGCTAAATGTATTTAAAAACGCCTTCTCCTTCCGCTCCCATCCATTTCTTCGTCTTTATTACATTCTCATTATCGTCACCTTCTTCTTCCTCTTCCTCCTCCTCCTCCTCCTTCCTCCTCCCTCCTCCTCCTCCTCCTCCTCCTCCTCCTCCTCCTCCTCCTCCTCCTCCTCCTCCTCCTCCTCCTCCTCCTCCTCCTCCTCCTCCTCCTCCTCCTCCTCCTCCTCCTCCTCCTCCTCCTCCTCCTCCTCCTCCTCCTCCTCCTCCTCCTCCTCCACCACCCTCGTTATCACATCCCACTCATCCTTACTAACCGTATTGATCCTAACGTCAATGAGTCCCGTGCCGTCCGTGTTGATGGTGCCGTCTTCCTTGCACTGTCCGTAGGGCACGCACTCCTCGGGGGCGGGGCACGCGAGGATGGTGGGCTCGCTGGCGCCGGGGATCTTGCAGCAGACGGCTTCCACGGTCGGGTACTCGGGGTTGGCGCACTGCGGAGGCGAAGGGCGTCAGCGGGACTTTACTCGAAGCTCGAATGCCGAATCGTCGGACGTTACGCTTGATTTTGTATGATGGGTTCGTCCATTATTGGAAGTTGGTTATTTACTGGACCTTTATTGGTTATTTGTCGGGTGCCAAACCGTTTGGCTAAGGTTTATATGTAATGAATTGAGGACTTTTAGACGTTCGATTTTTTTTTTTTTAGGTTTGTATGATAGGTGTTTTTTTTTTTCATTAATCACTCAAAGAAAATGTTGCTCGGCAGTATCGTGTGGCTAATAAAAAATATGTCTTGCAAAAAAGTGAATGAACGGCAATGGAATCTGACGTACCTTTTGCACTTTGGTGCGAATGTTGATGAGGCCAACTCCGGAGGTGTTGATGACGCCGCCGTCGCACTGGTATGAGGGCACGCAGTCGAATCCAACCCGACACTGGCTCGAGAGACCACCGCTGGTCTGTCCATGCCCGCCGCTGCTGGCCTGTCCATGCCCGCCGCTGCTGGCCTGTCCATGCCCGCCGCTGCTGCTCTGCTCAAGTCCGCCGCTGACGACGCCCCCTCCGCTCACTGTACCACTGATGATGCCTCCGGAGCCCCCATAGCCGCCAGCGCCGCCGCCGCCAACACTAGTCTGCTCCGCGTGGACCCCAGCGCCGGGAACCCCAGCAACGACACCACCTCCTACGCCCGCCTGTGCCAGCTGCTGCTGCAGGAGGATGTCTTCGGGAATGGGGCAGCAGACGTTGCCGATTTGTCCGCATAATTTTTGAGATACCTGTCGGAGGAGTGACGTCAGGGGGACTTCGAGGGGGCACCTTTGCAAGGACTATATATTGTGTGTATGGTTGGGAAAATAACAACAAAAATAATGAAAATCATGATAACAATATAGGGTTTGGTAACAGGCTCTGGCCGTCGCCTAGCGTGACTTCCAAAATCTCGCGACGCCCCAGACAAACTCCGTAAGGAACTCACGTGTTCGGGAACCTTGGCTGGTGAGCGGACGTCGAGGTTGACACTCGGGTTGAACTTGTACTCCCCGTTGAGGCAGTATTGCCACGGCACGCACCCATGTCCCTGCAAACGCACGGCTCTTCAGATTGTGAGACACTTGAAAAGCAGCGCTTTTCATTTTTGACTCGGTGACTCTTCAGATCCACAAAGAGAGACTTGGATGCAAAGACTCGAATCCAGTAACTCACAAAAGGAGACTCATTCACAGAGAGTCACAGAGGGAGACTCAGAGACAGAGAGTCCACTCCAGAGACTCACAGAGAGAGACTCAGAGATAGAAACTCACATAGGGAGACTTAGAAATAGAGACTCCACTCTAGAGACTCACAGAGAGACTAACAGAGAGAACTCAGAGACAGAGACACAGAGACAGACGCTCACAGAGTAGGACTAACAGAGAGACTCACAGAGAGACCCGGAGACAGAGACTCACACAGACAGACTCTGACCCAAAGCCTCCTATCCAGAGACTCCCAGAGTGCGAACCTCAGGGCTAGACTCACCAGGGCACAGTCGCTGGACTGCGTCGGCGTGAATCCTTCCGCGGTGCCTGACGTCCCTCCTACGACGGCGCCCTGGGGGAAAGGAATGCAAAATTATTTTCTCCTCTACAGCAAGTTTTTACCATTATTATTGTTGTTGTTATTAATTAATTCATCTATTTATCGTCACTTCATCATTTATTTATCTATTATTTCATTATAGTTAGGGGGAATGGTATTCATCAGAGGTAACATTATCAACAAAAAAAAATCCATCAACTATATAATGCAGATCAAAGACAGTTATTCTCATCTACTGAGATCTTTTGGATTTCATGGATTTCTGAAGGATATAAAGTGTACCGTGCAGAAGGTGCAATAGTTTAAAACCCAGGAATGGACCAAACAGGCTGCCAGATGTACGAGAATTCCTCAACCAGATGCACAAAGAACTGCAGACGAACACTAACTACACGAAGAAGGAACAGACGATTACTGAGTGGAACGGAAACATTTTTGGAAGAATGCAGGCAAACCAAACACAAACAAAAGGTGTCTAGACATGAAGTGGAAATGGAGAAGAGGTATTAACCGACACGAAGAGAGAAATAAAAAGAACAATTACCAAGGAATGCGAGACGCAACTCAGAGTCGAAGAATGGCCGAGGGCGAGCCAAACCCCAGGCTGTTTTTTTTTTCTCTTTTTCTTTCTCTTTTTTTTTCTTTTACCAGATGACACGCTGAATATTTATCACCAGCTTTAAACTAAGACTAAAAGTAAGACATGCACAAGAAATTCGTAGATTAAAAGAGAAAAATAGATGCGCCGCTGCGTGTGGCGTGGAGGCCATCCGCACAGACCGAGGGTTAGAGGAGGCGAAGACCCACACGAAGAGAGGGACAGAGTCTACGGTCTACGTGGGGCGCGTCCAGCACCCGGACCGCTTCCCGTCGACCTCCGCTCACCTGACTCTCAAAGACGCCCTTATCCTGCCACCAGAACCCCCCCTCCTCCTGCTGCTGCTGCTGCTGACCCACCTGGCCCTCCTGCTGCTGCTGCTGAAGGCCCGCGCCGCCGTACTGGGGCAGGGCGTTGGATGCCCCAGAGGCGAGGAGAAGCAAAGCACAGGCCAGTCCACCGGCCCTCATCTGAAGGCACACACAGACAAGTTAGTATGGTAATAGAATGGTTGTGAATTTTATCGCATGAAAATCTGAAAATCGGATCAGAATATCCATAAAAGATTAATAAATTAGAATCTAAATTGTATTCCTTTTATTGATGATGCGAGGCAGTGGCTGGTCTACGCGTCCTCCTCTGGGAGCGGAGGAAAAGGATATATATGGGCAAAATATCTGAAAAATATCGACACAAGATGGCAAAAAAAACGAATCATGTCGATGATAAAGAAGAAGAGAAGTTGAAGAGAATATGATTTCCACGCTTATTATCATTCCTCCAATTATACGAGGACAAAAGAAAATGAAGTGTAATTATCCGTCTTTCATCTTCGCATATTTGCAGATCCTTGATTGCATACATATACATACTTTATATCAAGGACAGAATCGATATCATTAGTTTAATTTATATCGTATTTTTCATATGACGGACCATAAACAGAGGATAAGAATATTGTACATGTTTATCCTGGTCAAAGTCTGTAACAAACCATTAAATTGCGCCAAACAATTTTATTGCTCTCAAATTATATCATAACCTGTTCGAAAATATTGATAAGTGCATAATCAAACCCGTTCATATTTATATATTTCTTAAATCTTACTTAAAACAAGCAAAATTAATTACAATGTTCTCGTTTCTCTTATCGTTATCGTAATTACCAACTGAATTACATGAGATTTGACAACATAAGAAAAAAAAAAATGTATTGCTGTTGGATCCATAAGACTGTGAATTATGTTAAATGTATCTTGGTTTTTCTTTTCGATTAATCGCCCTTAACCTCTTTGCAGGTGGTTATTTAATAAAGTTAAATTCAGTCACCGCACTCCGGGGCACTGAGAGAGAGAGAAAAAAATTAATAAAAAAACACCAACATACGTATATTTTATCTTCCACTTATCACGAGCCAAGAAATATACCATGCTTTAGAACACTCCAAACGCTGAGACAGAGAGAAGCCCCACCTTTCTGTTGTCTTTCCTTGCGGAGAACTGACGAGGACGCCGGACGTCTCCCGGTTTATATGGACAGGTGAGGTGGGGGGGGGGTATAGAGGGGGAGGGGAATGGAATAGTGGGAGGGGGTGGGGGAGGGGGGTGGAGGAGAGGGTTGAGATGGGGGAGGGGGGTGGAGGAGAGGGTTGGGATGAGGGGGGGGGGTGGAGAGGGATGGGATAAGGAGGGAGGTAAAGGTGAGGGATGGGAAGGGGAGTAGGAGGTGGAGGATGCTGAGATCAGATTGGAGGGAGATGGGGAGGGGCCGTGGTGGGGGGCAGGGCGAGGGCTCTGAACGCCGCAACTCCTCCAGCTCCCTCTCATTTCCTCTTCTACTGTCTCCCCTCTCTCCCTCCTCCCCTTTCCCTCCCTCTTTTATTCCCTCCCCTCTCTCATCCCCCTCTTCCTCACCCCCTCTCCCCTCCCTCCGTCTTCCCCCTCTCCTCCTCCTCTCTCACCCCCTCTTCGTATCCCACCCCCACCCCCCTCGAGGCGACTCACCACCTCACGCGGACTTCCCAGGTTGGACAAAGACCGGTTATTCTAACGATCAGATCTTCCTACCATCAAGAGGCATCGAACATTGTGATTTTTGGGTGGTTAATTTAAGAGCTTGATCTTAGTTCCGGCAGTGTCGTGATTATCCATTGTCTCGAGCCCTTAGGGTATTTTTGCCTCTTATGCAAATAGGCGTTCGCTCCATTTGGCAGACGTCACTGTTCTCTCAAGGTTAAACATCCTAAGTTTTCTGCGCCAGGGTTTTTCACCTTCCTCTTAGAACGCTTTAGAATCCTCGCAAAATCACGCCTTCGTTAAAGAAGCTATCTCATTAATGCAAATGATAAAAAAAAAAATGAATCCACAATCAAGTCACAACAACAATAACTTCAGGTAAGTCTCCCCATCTCGCGGCAAAGTTACCGGAAGAGGCCGGCGATACCTGGAACTGTGCTGGATCCCCTCCGCCCCCGCCTCTCCTCCCCCTCCGCCCCACCCCTCTCCCTCACCCCCGCAGCCGGCCGCAAGCGGGAGGTTGGCTTGACTTGGGTTTTTTTCTTCCCCGCGACTCAATAATAAAGATGAAAATTTACCTGGAAATGATTACGTATGTGAACGCTGGGGGGAAGTCCGTATTGGTTTCTACGCTTTGTTTTGAAGGCAAAATTTATTTTCCATAGGCCATACATGTATACACACACAAAAAAAAATAAATAATAAAAAAAAAACTACTAAAGTGACAAGTGGGTAGAGAGAAAGATTATGGATAGGTCGATAGACAGAATATACACATACATTTGCATAAAAGAATGTTCAAAATCCATGATCATGTAACCCTTTATACTGTTACCTTCAGAACATTTTTGTTTTCACTGCACGCGCTGTGCCTTTCTCTTTTGATTTGAAATAAATTATATTTTACAAATTAAGAGGACAAATTTGATTATATATCACCCTCTCTCTCTCTCTCTCTCTCTCTCTCTCTCTCTCTCTCTCTCTCTCTCTCTCCTCTCTCTCTCTCTCTCTCTCTCTTACTCTCTCTCTCTCTCTCTCTTCTTTTCTCTCTCTCTCTCTTTCTCTTCCCCCCCCCCCCCCCCCCCTCTCTCTCTCTCTCTCTCTATCTCTTCTCTCTCTCTCTCCTTTCTCTCCTCTCTCCTCTCTCTCTCTTCTTTCTCTCTCTTTTCTTTTCTCTCTTTCCTCCTTTTCTCTCTCTCTCTGTCTTTTGGCCCCCTGACATTGCGAATTTTCCGTTAATACTTTTTTCGGGTTTTTTATTTTTTATTCATCTATTCATTATTATCTTTTATTTTTTGCCTTACTTTTTTTTTCATTTTTTGGTCGCGCGATCATACATAAAACCACACCACACACACACACACACACACACACACACACACACCACACAACCCCACACACCACACCCCCCACACACAACAACACACCCCCACATATATATATATATATTTATATATATATATAATATATATATATATTATTATATATTTATATATTCAAATTTATATATTCAAATTTCCCCTTTTATTATCATCATCTTCTATCTATTTTCCCTATCATCATCTTCTATCTATCTATTATCTATTATTTATTTTATATATATATATATATATATATTATATATAATAATTAAAATTGGTGTTTTGTGTGTGTGTGTGTGTGTGTGTGGTGTGTGTGTGTGTGTGTGTGTGGGGGTGTGTGGTGGTGTGTGTGGTTGTGTGTGTGTGTGTGGTGGGGGTGTGGGGTGTTGTGTTGGGGGTGTGTGTGTGTATGGTGTTTGTGTGTGGGGGTGTGTGTGTTGGTGTGTGGTGTGGTGTGTGTTTGGTGTGTGTGTTTATGTGTGTGTTGGGTATACTATATATATATATATATATATATATATATATATATATAATATGGGTATGTATGTATAATAAAATTATATATATATAAAAAATTATATAAATTTGTGTGTTGGGGGGTGTGTGTGTTTTGTTGTGTGTGTGTGGGGGGGTGTGTGGTGTGTGTGTTATTTTTATATCATCACATCTATCTATTTATTATCTATTTATCTATTTAACACACACAAAACACACACACACCCCCAAATTATATATATATATAATATATATATTATATATATATATATATATTAAATATATATAATATATATTTTTAATATATATAAAATATATATTATATAATATAATATATATATATATATATATATATATATGTTAAAAATTATATGTGTGGTTTTTTGGGGTTGTTTTTGTGTTAATTTTTTATATAATAATTATAAAATTATTAAAATATTATATATATATATATAATATAATACATATATATAATTATTATATATATATATATATATATATATAATATATATAAAAAACATATATATATATATTATAAAAAATTAATATATAATATATTATATTCATCATTCTTTTAAATTCATATATATCTAGCTATTTACTATTTTCTCTATCTATATGTTTGTATTATGTGTGCGTAGTATATATATACATATAATATATATAAAATTTTAAATATTATTATTATAAAATTATAATTATTTTTTTGAAATTTTTGTATATGATTTATTTTATAATATATATATATATTATATATAATATATATAATATTTTTATATATATATTTTTTTTTGTGTGTGTGTGTGGGGTGGGTGTGTGTGTGTGTGGTGTGTGTGGGTTTGTGGTGTGTGGGGGGGTTTTGTT
>NC_051425.1:31760987-31765987 GCF_015228065.2 Penaeus monodon | reverse complement strand
ACTCCTCCTCCTCGTCATCTTCCTCCTCCTCCCCTTCCATCTTTTACATCTTCCTCCTCTTCCTCTTCCCCTCCTTCCTCTTTTTTCGTATTATTCTCCACCCCCACTACCTTTTCTCCTCCTTTGACCTTCTTTGCCCCCGTGAACTCAAAATCGTGTCCTCTTAAAGGTATGTCTTTGTTATCGATTTTTTTGTTCATGACCATTTTGGGAGATGCGAGAGGAGATAGTGGTAGACGAATGAGGAAATGGCAACTGATAATGATAATAATACGAAGAGAGTGATGATAACGATAATGATACAAAGAGAGTGATGATAACGATAATGATACAAAGAGAGTGATGATAACGATAATGATACGAAGAGAGTGATGATAACGATAATGATACAAAGAGTGTGATGATAAACGATAATTATACTAAGAGAGTGATGATAACGATAAGAAAAAAGAGAGTGTGATAAGATAATGATAAAGAGAGGATGAAAAGAAATGAACAAAAATGTAATAATGATAAAGGGGAAGGATAAACGTTAATATACGAGAGTGATTTTTAATACTTATGTTTGAAAATTATGATAACATTTTAAAACAAAGGATGATAATAACAATAATAAAAAAAATGGTAAAATGAAATAATGTGAATTTAATATATGTTGCAACTAGTAAGATAGTAAACTACTATTGCAGTACAATATTACTGTTTACTACTAATATTATAATGATGTAGATATAAAAAGGTAACGTAAAACGAGGTGACAATGACAATAATGGATAATTTTCTATTACAATAATAGCCAAAGATCTCAGTGCCCTTTTGATAACGTCGAAAAGAAATGACTACAGTACATTAGATATTATGAATTAGGTATTCAAAATCAATGTAACAATTCAATGGGTTAAATATGATCTATTCAAAGTAAATTTATAAACCGTTAAATGATAATTCAAATCATTAGATTTTAAAAATCGAATTTAAAAATTTAAGGATTCCTTGGGGAAATGGAAAAGCCCAAATTTAGTGTTCTGTGGTGTGTGTGTGTGGGTGTGTGTGTGTGTGTGTGGTGTGTGGGGGTTTTGTGTGTGTGGTGTTGTGTGGGGTGTTTTGTGTGTGTGGGGTGTGTGTTGCCCTGCTCTGTTTTGTAGTAAAAAATTTTTGGGGTGTTTTGATACTAAAAAATCAGTGGCAGCTCACGAACCCCGATGACCCTGAACCAAAAAAACATGCACGTTTAAATGGGCATCTAAGGGTTTCATTCGTGATTCATTGGTTCAGGGCCACTGGGTTCACGAGCAGATTTTTAAGAGTGATTGTGCAGTCTAGGATAAAAGTTCTGTACTATGAATAGAGATTCGAATCCTCCCAAATCAATGACGCTTACGATATTTGACTCTTTGCGACTGTGTTCGAAGCCTGTTTACAAGTTTTGTCCATGACTGTACGTCTTTGTCAGTGTATCTGCACAGCATATGCGTATACGTGTGCGTATGTGTGTGTGTGTGCACATATGCATAAAAAAACACAGAGCAGAAACATGCATTGGACGATATCATCAAACCCACCCTAATTATCTACACAACTCCACATTCTAACGATATCCCATATATAAAGGTCACCATCTTAATTCCCCAACACGTGAAAACTAACCGAAAACATCTGAGAAAAGGTGATACATTTTAAATCAAAAGTTCTTCCCTCTCCGCGGGTGAGATGACGGAAACAACAAATGGGAAAAAATAATGAATAATTCTTCTCTAACATTGCTTTGTCCTTTGATTTTATTGTTGTGGTTGGTTTTTCTTTCCTCGCTCGCAGTGCATAGAATTAATAAGCTAATCCACGCCTAACACAGACAATTTTTAAAGCAATGAAAAAAAAATGTAGTTCGTTACTGTGTAGCTTGATATGTTAATGTTGGGCTCATGTGTAGAACGAGTAAAGGGAAGTGAAGGTAGATTAAGAGAGGGTAGATATATATATATATATATATATATATATATATATATATATATATATATATATATATATATATGTATATATATATGTGTGTGTGTGTGTGTGTGTGTGTGTGTGTGTGTGTACCAAGTATGCTGATGAATAGGAAAAATTATACTAATTTCCTTTGCAATGTCTGAAGTTGAACCGGGAAATAATTATGATATAAGTGACAGTAACAGTAGCTACAAAAGCAACAGTAACAGCAATAATGATAATTGATAATGGTGTGTGTGTGTGTGTGTGTGTTGTGTGTGTGTGTGTGTGTGTGTGTGTGTGTGTGTTACACACACACACACACACACACACTCGCACACACACACACGCACACAAACACTTATATGGGTGTGTAGTGATGATGACAGTAATAATAACAGTAATAGCAATAATACTGATAAGGACATAATGACATCAACAATAACAATAATTTATGATAATAATTATAATAATATTAATGATAATAATAAATATGATAATGATACTAGTACTTCTAGTAATGATAGTGATAATGCTGCCATTACTACTAATAATAATTGTAATAATAATAATGATACAAAAATAATGATAATAATTGTAACAATAATAGTAGTATTAGTAGTTGTAATGATAACAATAATGATGCTGTTGTGATAATATAATAATGATAATAATAATGATAACTGATTAGAACAATGGTAATAATAATAACATTAATAATAATAATAATGGTAATAATGATAATGATAACAATAGCAACAACAATAATAATAATGATAATAATATTATTGTTATTAATAATATTGATAACAATATTAATACTACTACTAATATCAATAATGATAGTAATAATAATGATGATGATAATAATAATAGTGATAACAATAATGATAATAGTAATAATTATTATTATCACATCATCATCATCATCATCATCATCATCATGTGTATCATTATTATTACAATAATAATAACAACAACAACAACAGTAAATCATCTCCTAATTCGAAATATCACAAAAATTACAACTCAAACGAAACGCTACCGCTGGCCTTCCTTTGATGAAAATTTTCGGCCAGACAATAGGATCGTCACAATTCTGGATTTCCCGCCATAAAGGAAGTCCGAGGGGTAACGGGCGTAAACACGGAAGTCGGGGAACTTTTCCTACTAATATATTCTATTCTGTTGTGAATATTGTACATTCCGTAAACATACATTTCTGAATATTAGGAATAATTTGTGTGATTGATTAGATTTTTTTTTTTTTTTTTGAGAAGGGATTGTGATTGGTAAACTAAGGTTATAATAAATATCTTGAAATAAAAAAAAAAAAAAAAAAAATCCTGTTAACAATACAACCAGACATAATATCATCCTCAGTTACACCTTTTTAATCTTTAGTAGGTTACTTTTTTGTTTTACACATTCATTTATGATCTCATAATCTTCTGTTTTCGTCTGCAGTTTAAGAAGTCTGATCTCGGTTCGTTGCATGCATTATGCAGTCACCTTCTCTTCGTTACTTCCTTTCATTTTGAAGGCAGTTACTACGCAGTTTTCTCTTTTTTTTTCTTTTTTTTATATAATCATCGACAAGAGGAATAATCTTTGTTGTGTTCGTGTATGAAATGTTAAAGGTAACTCTGGTGAATTACGCAATCATGTTTTGCATCAGTAATCCCCGTGAGTTGCCAAAGCGCTATTAATCAAGGAAAGCTTTTTCCTGATGTGCTCGAGAATAAAAACACTATCCGGCACCTGTATTTCTATAACGGGGCTTTGTAAGTGCACTGATTATTGTGTTTTATTTTTCATATTTTCAGATCGTTGAACAAAACAAAAACTGCGGTCAAAAAGTATAATAAAAACAAGCTTTTAAAAAATTTAAATTATTATCTGCTCGACTCAGAGGTGCCAATAGATTCGCTCGCCATAAACGTGGTTCAAAAGGTTTCGTTGGCTGTTCATGTATTTATTGTTGTAAACAGATTCATTAAGAAATTGATTAAGACACTGTAAGCTTAGCGTAATTAATAGTGATAGTGAGAATCATAACTATTTAACAAGCTATTGGACTAAAATTCTCCATAGCAACACACCCACGGGATGACTCACGAAAATTTGCCCAAGGCGCTGAAAATAATTACAGGTTCCTAATATGGAAAACTGCCAGCCCTCTCCCCCTCCCCCATACCCCCAACCACTCCTTATACCCACTGATACCCATTCTTATTCTTACCCACCCCCCTCCCCCGCGCCGCCCTTTCTTGATACTTTCTTACATCACTATACTCTTTATCCAGGCTCCCCCGCCCCCTCCAGCTCCCCCCTTCTACCCTCAGTAATCACCCTCACGCCCTTTGCACCCCCTCACCCCCCCCCCCCTAGCGAGCAAGGTGAAGGTTGCTGACCTCTTCTCCGTAGGCGCTCGCAAAGTTCACGCTCTCTGTCTGTCTGTCTCTCTCTCTCTCTCTCTCTCTCTCTCTCTCTCTCTCTCTCTCTCTCTCTCTCTCTCTCTCTCTCTCTCTCTCTCTCTCTCTCTCTCTCTCTCCTCTTCACCTTCCCCCTCCCCAGCTACCCTCTTTATTCTCTCTGTTGTCTTTCATCTCCTATCTCCCGCTGTCATTGCCTTTTCCCACCAATTTCCCAATCCTTCTCTACTCTCTATCCCTTCTCATTCTCGGCCGCTGACTTTTTTTCCTCCCTATTGTCTCTCCTTTTCTTCTTCCTCTCCTTATTTTTCCTCTTCTCCCTCCTATCACTCCCCTCTACCCCTTCTCCTTTTCCCTTTTATCCTCCATCTTTCTCTCCCTCCCCTTCCCCCCGTCCTCACCCCTCCCTCACTCCCTCAATTCTACGCTGAAGTCGTGACTAATGCACACGACGGACGCACACACACAACACACACACACACACACACACACACACACACACACACACACACACACACACACACACACACACACACACACACACACACACACACACACAACACACAAACGCTACACACAAACGCATACACACAA
>NC_051425.1:31745987-31753487 GCF_015228065.2 Penaeus monodon | reverse complement strand
GAGAGAGAGAGTTTAAACGCACGCCTGCATGTCCATAACCATAAATAGACAGATAGATGGATGGATTGTAGATATAAGTAAACTACAATATAAGATTTAGCGATTGATATTAAAAATAATCCGACGAAGTATTTAATCGTATTAAGAATAATTATTACTAACTACATTTCATTTCCTTTACATATTCTGAGTTCTAACGTTTAAGACTGTTAATAGATATAGAACCGTCCTTGTAAAAACAAATTGCAGTTTTGTGTATGTGAGTATTTTCGGAAGTGCATTTGTTAAAAAAAAAAAAAAGTGTGTATATATATATATATATATATATATATATATATATATATATATTATATATATATATAATTATCCTGGTATTTTGCTACAATCAAGGAATTCTAGTAAATTCCATGTTTTTTTTCTCAGAACTTTCATACGTAATTCACCATTACCTGTGTCCTTAACATCATCATTGCTTTTATTATCTTTGTCATTTTTATCGTCTTTTTCATTATTGTTATTTTCATCATTATTAATTTTTTATTATCAGTACCACTACTATTATCAACAATGATATAATAGTCAATACCGTTATCATATTACCATTATTGTTATCTTTTAATATTTATCCTTCTTGCTATTGTTGTTGTTACCATTATTATTACCATTATCATTATCATCATCATTATCTTTATAATTCCAATGATATTGTTGCTATTACTATTACTACTGATATTATCTATATATGTACTTATATATATATATATATACATATATAAGGCCTTTTTTGTAGTATCATGATCGCAGCTAAACACGATAGCATCGAAGGCATACAAAAAAAAAAAAAAATCACATAAAAAGGCAACAGAAAATCATGAAAGTCTTAGTATGCAGGTTGCAGGTTTAATTGCAAGCAAAACATTGTAAAAGCTTCAAATGAAATGGAAAAAGTACCTGACTACTCTGCAACTTAAATAGGCTATGCACACCACATTTTGCTTTGCAAGGTTGTGGAAAATTTCACATATATATTTCTCAGATGCAGGGGGAAAAATTGCATATGTTTTTCTTCATGTGTAAATTGGAAGTCACGTGAGGTTTTTTACATCTTATCGTATCCACCGCGAGTGAGCTCCTGTCCGAATCAGATAACTAGATAATTTCAGTGACCACAGGCATTTACTTGTCTTATTGCTTGAATTATATCAACAAATCAATTACTTGTCTTATTGCTTGAATTATATCAACAAATCAAGATACACAGCCTTTTTTTAATATTTTTGACACTGTAAGGTGAATGATTTTGAAGACATCCCACCGAAGTCAATACCACGGCATATGACTCGGACACGTTGGAAATTCTTACCATGTTATTCCAGCAACCATCATGATTGACTTCAAATTTTGCCCATTCGAGTGAACATGTTTTTGATATAGATTTAAAAATGCTCAGAAACATCTTATGCATCTTTAAAATAGAATTTTGTATTAAGAAACTTACAATGCGATTCGTATTTAATGGAAATGTAAAACCCTATTTGAGACTGCATGATATATATCTGAAAAATATTGTGCACTGATTAGCTGGCCGGAGTGTATCAAAGTGTATCATGGTTGAGGTATACAAATTGATACAAACCGAAAAGATCTTTCAACAGGATCCTATAATGTGCGTGTAATGGGCAAACATGTGTCAATGTTTATAAGAGTATGTATAACAGGTATGAATGAGAATGAATATCTTCACAATACAAGAGATGCATCTGACCGGTTTCGATAATATCTTCGTCAGAAATATTATATCTTCGTCAGTTTATAAGAGTGTTTGAGGCTTCGCAAATGCTACAAAAAAGCATATATATAATATATATATATATATATATATATATATATTACATATATATATATATATATATATATATATATATATATATATATATATATATAGATACATATAGATAGATAGATAAATAAATAAATAGATTTAGAGTGAGTTAGCGACAAACGCACGCACACTGTTGCATTTTTATTCTCCGGAACCCAAGGGCAAACTTGTA
The DNA here is from genome assembly GCF_015228065.2 of Penaeus monodon. Lineage (NCBI taxonomy): Eukaryota > Metazoa > Arthropoda > Malacostraca > Decapoda > Penaeidae > Penaeus > Penaeus monodon. Next base: position 31,751,433 of record NC_051425.1, on the reverse strand, counting down.
AGTAAAAAGAGAAGAAAAAAAATCAAAAAGAAAAATGATGATACGTGTAATCAGTCAACGAAACGAACCTCCAAACAAGGCAACGGACGAACAACCGTCCGTTATACCTTTTATTATCACATGATATAAATTCTCTGTCATACATTATACTACATATCATAATATTAATTGGCCTTAAGAATGCTGATTGTTCGGGAGATGATCTTCGAAGTGACTGAGATCCACGTCAAAATGTTCTTGTTTGTTTGTGTTTATTGTATGCTTATATTTGTATGTTTCTTTGTTTTCATTTGTGTTCATTTGTGTTTATGTTTATATTTGTATTTTTGTTTACCCGTGTGCTTTGTGTATATTTGTGCGTTTATTTTGTACGTTTCTTTGTTCTTACTTGTGCGTTTATAGGTGTAACCTTTTTTGTATTAAAGAATACTAAAAATACTCCAAGTTAACAATTCAGGTTCCAAATTGCCAGTTACAAAGCGGTATCCTAAATTTATGCGGTGGAAATCGGAGTGGGTGATGTCCATGGATGGCGTGGTTGATAGTGTTTGTTTGTTTCTGTTACTGTTATCACTGTGTTTGTTTGATGTTGTGATTGTGTTTTAGTTATTTGTGTTTTTGTTTGTTATTGTGTCTTTGTTTCCTTTATCACGTCTATGTTGTGTCTTTTCTGTTTATTACTGTTTGTTTCTCGTTGTGTTTGTGTTTGTTATTATTTTCTGTCTTTCTGTTTGTTGTGTCTGTGTGCTTTTGTTACTGTGTGCCTGCGTCATTGCGTGACAACGGGTTAAAAAGACCTCTATTTATCCGAATCAATTAAGATTATTTGTTATGATCATTTCTTTTCTTTGGCATTACATTTCTTTTGCTCGAAACCAATGTTTTTTTTTTTTTCTGCGACTCCTAAATTTATAGCTATAATTGTTGTTATTATTGTTATTACTGTCATTACTTTTGCTTGATGATAATAGTTGTTTTCTTTTGTTTGTCTTTATATCTATTCTTATTCTTATGTCCTGCACTTCTTTATATATATGTTGAGAAACGTTTCTCCTACACACACGCGCGCACGCACGCACGTACACACACACACACACACACACACACACACACACACACACACACACACACACACACACACACACACACACACACACATATGTGTGTGTGTGTGTGTGTGTTTATACATATATATAATATATATAATATAAATATATATACATATATATAACATATATAATATAAATATATATACATATATAAAATATATATAATATAAATATATATACATACATATATATATATATATATATATATATATATATATATATATATTTCCTTTGCCCACTCAAACGTTGAAGAATTTCCTGAGAGCGAAGGTCTTGGCGGAGTTTAATTGCTTGAAAGCGGAAGTCGCTAAATTCTGTACCTTGGGGAGAGAGGAGAGAAATGTGAAAGGTTGAATTATTCTTTCACTGGTCCTCTGTTCTTGATTTATAAATTCTTTCTTATCTTTTCCACTTATACTTCTTGCTTTTGTTTTCTAAGGTCTCGTGCACAATAGACACAAAACCGCGCGACACTGTAGGAAGACGCAACACTCGCTGTCTGGCTCTCGCGCTCGTCAAGGGACTTCATACAGCAGAGTCGCCCAATCCGGCTCTTTCGCCTACCGAAAGCCGCTCGGCGGTCGCGCGGCATTCAAGAGGCACGATTACATCTTGTCGTGCGGCAAAGTCTTAGAAATGTCTAGAAACTCTTTGGCATTAGTTGCAAGACAATCCAGGTGCATTGTCTCTGTGTCTCCAAAGGGCCTTCTTAAACTTATGTCGGTATGAAAAGGAAAAACAATAAGAAATGAAACAATTTGGTTGTTTTCCTTTTCATGATTGTGTTACTGTTTCTAGGAGAAATTTTCATTTATTCATGTATTCTAACTGCATATAATTCATAATCCTCTTTATATATCATCTCATACAGACCATTACCCTAATCATGTATCTCTCTCCCCTTCGCCACCCCCACCCCCCTCCGACTGATAATATAGGCCTACCTTCTTTCCTGAAGTACAAGTCTTTCCTTATTCTCCCATCGGATCCCTGCCTCCTTGCCCCCTCGTATCCCCCTCCCTGCCCCTCTCACCCGTGCCATTACCCTCCTTACCTCCTGACCCGTGCCCCTGCCCCTGCTTCCAGCCCCCTACCCACGACCTAATTGGGGCTTTCCCAGTTATGACGTCAGAGATTATGACGTCATTTAGTGCCTGTTATACCTGAGGGGGCGTTGAACTCGTCATGAGGGGGAGGGAGGGAGGGGATGACAAGGTGGGAGGGAGGGCTAAGAGAAGGAGCGAAGGGTGGAGGAGGGGGGGGGTTAAGGGGGGATGGGAGGGAAGAGACGCTGTGGAGGAGGTGAGAGGGATTGAGGCGAGGTGGAGGGGAGACAATGATAGGAAGGGGAGATGATGGGAGGGACCGTGGGGGGAGGAGGACGCATGAACGGAGGGGTGGAGGGATAGAGTGAAGTAGGAATTACTGATGAATGGTCGAAGGGGTACATCGAGGGGATGATAGTGGGAGGACAGAGGAAGATAAAGACAGAAGGGGGAGAAGAAAGAAGAAAGGTAGGACGAAGAAGGGGGAAAGGACACGAATTAAACAGGCAGAGGACATGGAGGAGGTGACGGAAGAGGAAGGAAAGCTATAACAAGTAAACGAGAAGGAAAGAGGGAACAGAAAGAAAATGAGAAGGACAAATGGAAGTGTAAGAAACCGGAAAGGAAAGATGGAAGAGTAAGGAAACAAGAAAGAAAAGTGGAACAGGAAGGAACCGAAAGGGAATGACGGAACAGTAAAACTAACGGGAAAGAAAGAAAAGACAGAAAACGAGAGACGCGGAACATAAAGGAAACGAGAAAGAAAAGACAGAGCAGACAGAAGACGAGAAAGAGACGGAACAGTAAAGGAAACGAGGAGGACCGAGAAGGGAAGCCCCGAGGGAGAGCACGGGAGGGATGGAAACTCCGCGAACGCACGTCCATACCGGGCTCGTAGGTTTCCGGCTAAGGGCTTCCGAACCCGACCGCAAACCTGCAGTTACCCGCCTCGTCATCCACTGCGTTCGGAAGTTCTTTGTGTTCGGACGCGGTGGGTTCGAGGGCGAGCGACCACCAGCGTCATGGACACGCCACTGGGAATCAGATTCGGAGTAAAAGGAGGAAAATAGCTCTTGGAAATCAACAGAAATGATGAACACAAAGAAGAAGGGGGAAAAATACGTGCAAGAGAAAGAATGAAGAAACACAAACAATCAGAAAAGAGGGAAAACATGAAGCAGCAGGAAGAATGGTCTGAAGAAATTAAACCAAGTTTGGGTCTTGAAAAAATGACAGGGGAAGATAATGAGCAATGACAGTGATGGCGGCTGCCTGCTCGAGCGAACGACGATGAGGAGAACCCTGTGTCGTAGATTTTCTAATTAGTCTTATTTCTCAATAATAATCGATTGAATTATGATGAAGAAACATTGCCACGAAAGTTTGAAATATAATGGAAGCACTACACAACAAGAAGCTTTGATAATGACAGATAAAATCGACGATTAGGTTAACGGTTAAGGTGTAAGTAACGCCAAAATATTTCTAGAAATTTCCACAAGCAGTATACTTGAACCAGCCACAACTTTGGAACATAGCACGCGAAATGCACTTTAATATCTTTTACATGAGTTATAAACTGTATTCGTACAGGCACAAAGCATGTCAATATGCAATACCTGTGGGGATCGCTCGCTGTCAGTTTCATACAGTTGCATTCCCGGAACTGATTATATGGTAAACTGAGTTTGTCATAAATCTAATAGCTTTGTGAGAAAAGATTTGTTTCAAAAACTGTTCAAATGGAATATATATCTGATGAGATTATAATTTCATAACAAGCTCCATTATTCCTTGAATCGTCAGAGGCATTAACGTACGCAATTTGAGAGATCAAAACACAATGCAATAAAAAAGTTTAAATACACCAGGCAAAATATAATGAATGAACAATGAATACGTCTAAGAAACACTGAACAAGCTTTGATATAAGTAACAAGATATACATAGTTTGCAAAATTCCTTTTTTAATGCAATATCTCAGATGTGAGATAATAAAAGTTATATTAAGCTTATGAATAGGATTCGATCCTTTCTTCCTGTTACTTTTCACACACCAAACACTTCCTTGCTTCTATGACGCGGCTCCTTTGTGTGAGTCAGAGAGTCATGTCTTACGTAACAGTAACACTTAATGACGCGTGAGTCAAACTACCTAAGAAGGTCGGGGGCTAATATTAAAGCTAACAACTAGTTACATGTACGACCAGAACTTTGAACTGTATAATTTAGAATTACCCCTTAATATTAACTATACTTCTGTGTTCACTTAAGTTTATTAAAACTCAAGTGAGTGTTTCATGAGATGTCGAGAAGTGTAACAGATTCAAGTGGAGCCTCGTCAATACAGTGCGTTGATAGAGCGCAACGTAGTGTCAGGCAAACAAGCTTCTTTGAGCGTGTGACCGCTGAGTACCGTATTATGAATGTATTGCGTGTGTGTGTGTGTGTGTGCGCGCGCGTGTGGTTTGTGTGTGTGTGTGTGTGTGTGTGTGTGTGTGTGTGTGTGTGGTGCGTGCGTGCGTGCGTGCGTGCGTGCGTGCGTGTGTGTGTGTGTGTGTTAGCCCGCTCCTTATGCAACGAGAAAAACACCCAGAGAGCAGAGCTAACGGGCCAGACAGCTTGTGATTACACCTGGGGGCTTTTAGAGTTCGAAGAAGCTCTGGCTTTGTCCACACCCCCGCTTTTAGTAGAGGTTTGAATAACAGACGCCGGCTTATCATTATTGTCATCATTATTATAATAATTATCATTATCATTAATATTATTGTTATTTTAGTGTTAATGATGATCACTATTACTATTACTGTTATTATTATTGTTATTATTATTGCTGTTGTTATTATTATTATTGTTGTTGTTGCTATTTCTGTCTATTTGAAACTGTTATTTACAGTCATATTGCCGGGTTTTGCATAGAAACCTGGGGCAATTAGATGGTATGACGCTGTCAAATCTATGAAATAAAATACAATTCGTATAGTTTTCCGAAAGAGCCTTTCTTAAGAGGTGTGCAGTGCTGTTTAGGACTATCTTTTGTAGCTCCTGTAGCGGAGGTTTGCCCGGGAGTATCTCGGAACAGTTTTCGCGTTCGTATTGACTAATCCAAGACCTCCTTTGACTGTTGCCCCTGTGGTCGTTTTAGGCTGCTATATCCTCTCGATCTCAGTTTGCAGGTCCTTATATTTTGATAGTTTGTCGAATTATCATTATCATCACTATCATCATCATTATTATCATCATCATTATTATTATTAATATTACTGCTAGTAGTAGTAGTAGTAGTAATAG
>NC_051425.1:31735987-31738487 GCF_015228065.2 Penaeus monodon | reverse complement strand
CTATTTATAATGCTGCGTTGGGAACTCCTTGTCTTGCTTCTCCAGACAACTTGTCAGGACAGCAGGACAACGAGGCCGCCTTGGAACCTCCGAGGCCTCCTTTGCCCACAGTACAACCAGCTCGAAAGTAAACATTCACTATTTCATCATACTGGGTTCTTTATTTCATAAGCTGCGTAGGTTTTGTAACCCCTTCAGTGCACAAATAACTAACCTACAAGTGACAAATACAAAAATACTCTTTGAGAACAACAACAAAGCGCCATAAAATTACCTACCAATATCTTATGGTTGCCTGCAACTGTCATTCTTTACATACAGTTGCTCTTATGAATTCATCTCGACCTGCTTCCCCGCCCAACTTGTTGGACGAGAAGTTCCGAACGCAGCATAGGTTCTAGCAGAAGATTACCATGGTATACTAATCGACATTTTGGGCTCCCTTTAGACACCGTGTACTAAGGATAAGCCACTCCCCCTTCACTTACTAAGTCACTGATTGGTTCATAATTAAACTTCTGCCTTTGAATGATAATATTTAAAGTTGTATTAATGCTCCAAGACATTAAGGGGGATTTTTAGAGTACTGCAGTCATATCACGGTGCTCAAGGACCATATTATCAAGAGAAATCTGTAAGTTTTTATCTTGATTTGTAGAAAATATGAACTAAACCCGAACATCTGATACCGGACATAGTTCACAATAGGCAACAGACTACGTTCTGCAAGGGCTAGATATATTACTCGACCGGTGAATAGCAGTCGACAATGCAGCCTTGGGAGGGACGTTGCTTCTCCGCCTGTTTCACGGACAACAAACCTAGTTAAGGAATCAGAAAAAATAGGTGGATATTGAGTGTCTCATACACACACACGCTCACCCACCCACCCACACCCCACCCACCCACCCACACACATATGCGTGTGGGTGTGTGTTTGTGTTTGTGTGTATGTGTTGTGTGTGTGTGTGTGTGTGTTTGTTTGTTGTGTGTGTGTTGTGTTGTGTGTAGTTGGTTGTGATGTATGTATGAATGTATGTATGTAAGTATGTACTCTTTTGTATTCGTGTGTATGATGTATGATGACCCTCACACGATGCAACACACACACACACACACACACACACACACACACACACACACACAACACCACACACACACACACACACTACACACACACACACACACACACACACACACACACACACACACACCACACACACACACACACACACACACACACACCACACACACACACACACACCACACACACACACACACACACACACACACACACACATACGCACACACACACATACATGATATATATGTATGTGTATATGTATATATATATATATATATATATATATATATATATATATATATATAAAAGAGAGAGAGAGAGAGAGAGAGAGAGAGAGAGATGGAGAGAGAAAGAGAGATAGGAGAGAGAGAGAGATGTATTTAAAAAAAACACATATAAATGAGTCCAAATGAGCAAAGGCCAGGCCCCGTGCAAGTGAATCGCGAGGGAGCACCGCCGGCATAAACAGTGCATGCAGCAAGAGCCAGGCGAGGGCGAGCGCGGGCCACGGCGAGGCACGTAGCGGTGAAACGCCGCACTTAAAAATTCCTTTGGTTAACGACCTCTTTATGGCAATGGCAGAGTGGATAGAGAGCTGCATGGAAACTGCATGGGATTGATGTGCACATGCAGATGGACGCTCGTAAACATACACATGTGCATTTTTACAGGCATTCAGTACCCGCACACAGACGTGTATGCAAAAACACACACACGGCAGCATATGAATATATATATATATATATATATATATATATATATATATATATATATATATATATATATATAATAATATAGAGGAAAATTTAGGATCATGCATAACTAATGATGGGAAACCTGATACAGAAACTAGAGGAAAATTGCAAAGGCAAAAGCAGCCTGTGTAAAAGCGGTGGTCTGGAGTGAGCTCTTTTGTCGACAATGAAATCGGACATTATTCAGAGAATAGAGGCTTTTAAAACGTGGGTTTGGAGAAGGATGGGCAAAATAAGCTGGGCAGAGAGGAAGACCAATGAAGAGGTGCTGTCAACGGCGGGAGAAAAGAGACAATCGATGGAAAGGAATTTTAAAACCAAAAAGAGATGAGTTGGACATGTTTTACGTGGAAACAGGTTGTTGAAGGCGATTCAAGGAAGAATAGCGGGTAAAAGACCTAGAGGAAGGGAAACACTGGGCATGCTGAGTGAATTAAAGGAAGATGGGTATGCCAGCATGAATAGAAGAACAGAGAATAAGAGTGTCATGGAGAAAATGGATGCCAAAAAAGGACCTGTCGTAGGACAGAGCATTAGAGTTGTGATATATATATATATATATATATATATATATATATATATATATATATATATATATATATATATATATATGTATGTATATGTATATATATTTTATATATATATATATAATATATATTAT
>NC_051425.1:31723487-31728487 GCF_015228065.2 Penaeus monodon | reverse complement strand
TTCTTCCTTGTTTCTTTTACATCTTTGTCGTCTATTTCTTCTTTTTCTCTTTTCGTAATCATCACCTTCTCTTTCTTCTTTCCTCCTCATCACTGTCTTCTTCTCTTTCTCCTTTCATCCCCATCACTTTCTTCTCTTTTTCCTTTCATCATCATCAATTCTCCTTCTTCTTTCATTATCATCACTCTCTTCTCTTTCTCCTTTCATCATCACCTTCTTCTCTTTCTCCTTTCATCATCACTTTCTTCTCTTTCTCCTTTTTATTTATCATCACCTTCTTATCTTTTTTCTTTCATCATCATCACCTTCTTCTTCCTCTGGTACTGCTATAAATGCTATTACTATTATTTTTACTCTTTTTTTACTCCTCCTCTTCCTCTTCTATGCATTCTTATTCGTCGTCGTTACCTTCTTTTCCTTCTGCTGCCATCCTTATTATCTCCCTTTTCTCTTCCTATTCTTCTTCTTCTTCTTCTTCATTTCCTTCCCTTTTTTTCGTCTCTTTCCAACTTCTCTTCTTTCCCTCCACTTTCTTCTCCTCCATGTCCTCCTTCTCCTCTTATTATTATTATCCTCTTTCGTTCTGCTCCTTCCCCTATTCTTTCGTTTTTTTTTCTTTTCCTCATCCTTCTCTTCCTCTGCTTCTTCCCCCTTCCTTCCCCCTTTTTATCCGGCTCCTTAACTCAATCTTATACTTTTCGTCTTTCTCCTCCCCTTCCCCCTTTTCCTTCCTCTTCTTCCTCTTTCTTTATCCCATTTTCCTTCTTCTCCTCTTTTTCCTCTTCTTAATTTTCCATTTCTTCCTTTTCTTCCATTTCCACCTCTTTCTCTCCCTCTCCCTTTCGCCCTCATTCACCGCCTCTTATTTCCTCTTCCACCTCCTTTTCTTCCTTTCCTCTTCCACCTCCTTTTCTTCCTTTCCTCTTCCACCTCCTTTTCTTCCTTCCTCTTCCATCTCCTTTTCTTCCTTTCCTCTTCCATCTCCTTTTCTTCCTTTCCTCTTCCACCTCCTTTTCTTCCTTTCCTCTTCCACCTCCTTTTCTTCCTTTCCTCTTCCACCTCCTTTTCTTCTTTTCATCTTCCACCTCCTTTTCTTCCTTTCCTCTTCCACCTCCTTTTCTTCCTTTCCTCTTCCACCTCCTTTTCTTCCTTTCCTCTTCCACCTCCTTTTCTTCCTTTCCTCTTCCACCTCCTTTTCTTCCTTTCCTCTTCCACCTCCTTTTCTTCCTTTCCTCTTCCACCTCCTTCTCTTCCTTTCCTCTTCCACCTCCTTTTCTTCCTTTCCTCTTCCACCTCCTTTTCTTCCTTTCCTCTTCCACCTCCTTTTCTTCCTTTCCTCTTCCACCTCCTTTTCTTCCTTTCCTCGTCCACCTCCTTTACTCCCCTTTTCTCCGTTTCCTCCCGTTTCTCTTTATCGCACACAGGCTATCTGTATATGCATAACTTTGTTTTTTTTATCATTATTACCTTTTACCTTTTACCCTCTTCTTTTTTCTCTTCTTCTATTTTCTTCTCCTTCTTCTTCTTCTTCTTCTTTTCACTTTTCTTCCTCTGCCTCACTTCTGTTTATTCTTGTTGCTTCTTCTTCTTTTTCTTCGTCTCTCTTCTTTCTTCTTTCTCTTCCTCTTCTTCTAATAACATTTTCCTCAGTTTATCGATAAATGTAAAATTCAACTTCACACACACAAAAACAACAACAAATAAACAGCCAAACAAACAAACAGATACATTCCAAAATCAATCAAACCCAAATTAAAAGAAAGTAAACAAATAATATAACTATAGTAATAAAAGACCAATGAATAAAATAATAAAATGATAATAAGTAATAAATGATAATAAAAGACCAATGAATAAGATAATAAAATGATAATAAGTAATAAATGATGATAAAAGACCAATGAATAATTGCCTTTCAACTCAGACTGGATTCCTTCTTCGATTCATCGTGACGTTTCGAGTCTTTGTGCACTCATCGTCAGGTGATAAAATATTTAAAAAATCAATCTTGTGGATCAGCTTATGAGTTCCCTTCTGCCTCTTCCTCCTCCTCTTTTCGGAACTTTTTTTCCTTCTTCTTCCTTTTCCTCTTTCCTTCCATTTCCCCTGATTTCTCTATCTTCTTCTTCTTATCATCCCTCTCCTACTCTTCCTCCTCTCATCCACCTCCTCTTATTTTCAGTTTTTTCTCCCCCTCCTCCTCCTATTTCCCCTTTTCCTTCTCCTCCTATTTCCCCTCCTCATCCTCCTTCCTACTTTCCTTCTCATCCTCCCATTTCCCCTTTTCCTCATCCTCCTCTTCCTTTTCCTATTTCCCTTTTTCCTCATTCTACTCTTCCTCCTATTTCCCCTCTTCCTCTTCCTCCCTCTACTCCTCCTACTTTTCCTCCTATTTCCCCTCTTTCTCCATCCTCTTTTCCTCTTCCTCCTCCTCTTACTCTTCCTCCTATTTCCCCTCTTCCTCCATCCTATTTTCCTCCTCCTCCTCCTCCTCCTCTTCCCCTCCTCCACCTTCCTGTTTTCCTCCTACTTCTTCTACTCTTCCTCCTATTTCCCCTCTTCCTCCTTCCTTTTTTCCTCCTTCCTATTTCCCCTCCACCTATTTCCCCTCCTGCTCCTCCTCCTTCTTCTTTTCCTCCTCCTCCTCTTCCTCTCTCTCTAAGCTGTGTTACATGATGTATATTTTAATGTGTGAGGAATATTTGAAGGTGAACAGGATAATAATTTGTTTTTATCTCCCCGTCATGTCATTTTCATATTTTTCATGATTTTCATTTGTATTTTCATTCATTCATCTGTCGTAATTTTTACTTCAATATTTCTGTTCTATTTGATTTAAAAAATCATATGATGATGATGGTTATGATAGTAACACTAATGATGATGATGATAATGATAACGATGATGATGATCATGATAATGACGATGATCATGATGATGATCATGATGATAATGAAGGTAATAATAATAATAGTGATAACAATAGTAATAATAATAATAATAATAATAATAGTAATAATAATAATAATAATTATTATAATAATAATAATAATAATAATAATAATAATAATAAGGATGATGGAGATGGAGTATGCTCATACCAATATTCAAAGAAGGGAGATGTCCAGAGCTGCGAAAATTACAGGGAGATAAAGTTGATATGCCACACACTAAAACTATTAGAAAGGATAATTGAGGGTAGACTGAGAGAATAAGTATGTTTAGGAAGACAACAGTTACTCCACTGGGCATTCATAGACTTGGGAAAGGCCTAAAATAGAGTGCCAAGAGAAGAGGTGTGGAGAAGTTTGAGGGAAAGAGGTGCCCCCAGAGAAGTATGTTAGGATAATCAAGGAATCGTACAAGAATGCTAAAACCAAGTTGAGGAGTACAGATGGAACTACGGAGAGCTTCCAGGTCAAAGTCGGACTCCATCAAGGCTCGAACTAAGTCCATTCCTTTTTAATAGAGTGTTTGATGTGCTAACGGAAGCAGTTAGAGAAAACCCACCATGATGTGTCCTCTATGCGGATGATGTTTTAGTGACAATGAGGAAGCGAGCTCTACAAACCAAGCTCGAGAGATGGAGGCAGGCTTTAGAAAGTAGTGTTATGAAGAATAAGCAGAAGTAAAACGGAATATATGAAAACAGATGGAGAAAGAGATCAACAAGATACAATGCAGCTAGATGGAGTGAATATAAAGAGAGTGAAAAGTCTTAAATATCTGGAAGCAATCTCAGAACCATCAGGAATGGATGAAGAAATAAACCACCTTATTCAGTGTGGATGGAACATCTAGAAGAAGGTGACGGGTGTGATATGTGACAGAAATGCTCCATCACGAGTGAAAGGTCTAGAAGTAATAAGGCTGGCAATGATATATGGATTGGAAGCAATTGCACTCAGTCAAGTAGGAGAGAAGAAACTAGATATTACAGAAATGAAGATGCTAAGATGGATGTCTGGAGTGACACGGCTGGACAAAATTAGGAACGAGTAATCAGAGGATCGATGAAGGTAGTCGAAATGAAAAAAAAAAAAGTGCAGGAGGCAAGATTGAGATAGTTTGGACATCTGATGAGAAGGAACGATGAAGAACACATAGGAAGAAATATGGATATGTAAATACCAGGGACATGGAGACGTGGAAGGCCAAGAATCAGATAGAAAGATTGTGTAAATACAGACATGCGAGAGAAACGATTTGATTAAAGAGATGCTCAGAACAGAACTATATGGAGAAGGTTCATAAGAAAATGCGACCCCGAATAGGAACAAACTGAGAAGAAGAAGAATGATAATAATTGTAACAATAGTAATAAGTATAACAACAATGATAAAAATGATGGTAATGATAATGATAACAGCAATAATAATGACGACGATAATGATAATAGTAATAAAATAATAAATAATAATAATAATAACAATAATGACAATAATAATAATAATAATAATAATGATAATAATAATAATAATAACGGTATTAATAAAAAATAACAATGGTATTGATAAAAAATAATAATGATAACAACAACAACAACAACAACAACAACAACAATACGAGAAGCGATCTTACAGGCGGGAAAGGATAAGAAAACCATCAGAGAGGAAAAGCAACTTGAAAAACAAAAACCTTCACAGCATATTCTTCAATGATACGCGTAGTAGAGATTGGTTGAAGTGTGGTAATTTGTAAAAGGCTACAGAGGCCGCATCAATGGAAGTTCAAGCACAAGCAATAAGAACGAGAGCTATTAAACACCACACAGATAAGGAAAAAACAACTCCCCATTCTGCAGACTCTGGAGAACGAGAGGAGACGATTCGCACACTCGGTATCAGATTGTGAAAATCTTGGCCAGAGACAGTACTATTTTTGGAAACATGATAGGATAGCACAGGTATCATACTAGCAACATTGCAGAAAACCCGCTGCGGTTGTTGAGAATGACACGGTGAAAGTTTTCTAGAACATGGAGATCCAAACTGACAAAA
>NC_051425.1:31713487-31715987 GCF_015228065.2 Penaeus monodon | reverse complement strand
CGATGGTCACCATATTCAACCGACTTCAACCGTCGATAGTAGAGGTAGCATCGGTTGACTAGTGTATTATGGCATTGAGACTGAAGCATACTTTTGGCTTCATGTCTCCTATTGCTGTGTATTCTCCTACTGATGTCTGTAAACCCGATGAGGAAGAGGTATTCTATGCCAAATTCATATCTGTGACAGACAAATGTCCCCAGTGAGACTCAAATTGTTCTAGGCAACTTCAGTGTGGTATCAGCACTCCAACCACATCATGAACGTGGTATAGGGATACGGGTACTGTGGCCAAGAAAATCAACCACATTCTTGTCAGTGTCGAGTTTTGTGGCACTAACCATAGACTGCTTGTGGTTAACCTATGGGTCCATTTCAAAACTCCACATCTCTCCAGTGGCCACTCTAGGGTGTTTCACTTGAACAGATTTATAGAGGAGTGTACCCATAGGTTCACCACAGAAGTCTCTGATTGAAAACCTGACAGACCCAGTAGCTCTGTAGGAGTCCCTTAAGCGTGAAACACCATTGGCGAACAACCGAGGGCAGAATTTCAACTCACTTGGAGACATTAGAGGCCACAGGTATGTGTCGCATGGCTCGACTAAATGACAATCAGCATTTGCACCATTCCTTGGTGCGCAGGGCTCAGACACTGTTGAGAAGGGACAAGGAACAGTTCATCAGGAATCTGGCTGAGATGGTTGAAGGCCATTTCTTAGTAAATGACCTTCACCTTCCCTACCAAGCCCTGAGAAAACTGAACTATAAGCCCTCCTCGCAGATGACTGCAGTCCACTCAGTGAATGGACAGATTATCTAAGACCATTGGGCTGAGTATTTTGAGCAGTTGTACCAGGTAGACACAAGTGTTGTCATAATACCTGTGCTGGACCCACCCATTAACAAGGAACCTCCTACCCTGAATGAGATTTGGGAGGCGATCTCTAAGCTAAAGGGGGGAAAGCTGCAGGCATATGTGATATCCCTGCTGAACTGCTAAAGGCTGGAGGTAAACTTATGGCATGGGGCTTGCATACGTTCTTGACTGCCATCTGGCAGTTTAGTTTCATTCCCCCTGACCTGTTGAGGGCGTGGTCAACCCTCTCTGGAAGGGGAAAGGGGATTGATGGGACTGTAACAACTACTACAACATCACTTTGCTTAGTATGCCAGGCCAGATCTGTGACCACCTACTAAGGCATCAGAGACCGGAGCATTCTGATTTCACTCCTGGCAAGTTCATAATAGACTATATCCTGGAACGCCATTGTGAGTTTGGTAGTGGGCTGCTTGCAGACTACATCAAAATCAAGTAAGCATTTGACTCGATGCATAGCAATTCTAAGTGGGAGATACTGAGACATGGGAGAATTCCAACACTGATTACTGGTTTAATAGCAAGCATATGTACTGGTAATGAAAGTGCTGTAAAGTGTGGTCGGGCACGTCGTGCTTCTTTCCTGTTAAGTCGGGGATGAGGCAAGGATGTGTAGTTGCATTAACGCTTTTAAACACTTGCATGGACTGGATAATGGGCAGAGCTCCTATACAAGCTCACTGTGGAGCAACACTGGGAAATGTCAAGGTCACCGACTTCAACTTTGCCAACGATGTTGCTATCCTGTTTGAGTCTCTGGAATCACTGGTGGCAGCTCTTGATGCATTTAGCAATGGGCCTAGAAGTCTCCTGCACCAAGACCAAGATCCAGGATTTTGGGGGCCTGTTTGGGGAACCTGTTCAGTCAATACGTGCCTTGGAGTCTCATCTTGATGCCTTTTGTAACAAGTCCCCACGCCGGATAATGGAGTACAGTTGGCGGGACCATGAGTCCAACCATGAGACCGGCATGGGAGCTATTACTTCTATAATCCAGGACCGCCAACTCAGGCTATATGGGCTACTAGCTCGTTTCCCTGTGGATGACCCTGACCAACAGGGTCATCATTGAGAGACAATCCTGGGTGGAGAAGGCCCATGGGACGATCTGCGAGGTCATGGCTTGGGCAGCTCAACCAGACCTGTCGCAAGGATTTAGAGAAAGGCCAAGCGCCTGCCTGGAGGCTCATCAAAAGCGACCCACGTGGCTAGAAGTGAAGGGTGGATGCGGCCATGCACCCCCGTCGGTGTTAGCCCTCCGGTGATGATGATACAAACATATATATAGATAGATAGATATGTACACGAACATTTGATATATATATATATATATATATATATATATATATATATATATATATATATATATATATATATATATATATATATATATATATATATATATATATATAATATATATATATATATATATATATACATATACAACATCACACAAACTCATATATGTACATATACATGTGTGTCCTTGGAGTCACTTGTGGCGGCTCTTGATGCATTTAGCAATGAGGCAAAGCCCCTAGGCCTAGAGGTCTCCTGGACCAAGACCAAGATTCAGGACTTTGGGGGCCTGTTAGGTGAACCCGTTCAGTCGATCCATGC
>NC_051425.1:31695987-31703487 GCF_015228065.2 Penaeus monodon | reverse complement strand
TGGAAGGGGAACCCAATGCAGACTCGGGCACTGAGGCCACAGAGGGACAGGCAGACATTGTCAACAGCGATGATTTCGTCCTGTTAGGTGAGATTTTCTTTCTTTCTTTCTTTTTTCACATTTTCTCTTTCTTTCTTTTCTTTTCTTTTCTTTTCTTTTGACAGTATTTTCCCCCCATTGTTCTGTTTTTCCTCTTCTCTTTTCCTTTTTACTTTTTGATATTGTAACCGTCTTTTTTTCTGTTTTTTCTTTTTCTTTTTTTCCTTCTCTCCATCTTTTTCTTCTCCTCCTCCTCCTCCTCCTCCTTTTCTTCTTTTTCTTCTCTCTTATCATCAGTAATGAAACCAAATACCATGGTTGTTGTGGCCTCTATGCTTTCATGCTCCAGCAAAAGCCAGCAGAAGCAATTATCAGGCGAAATAGAGCTTGGACTAGTTTCTTAACCCCAGAATGCCCTAACATACATGCCAAGTCCATTCTGACTTTCACTTAGCAATTTTTTGTGTACATAGATGGCTCCACAAATGCTTAGTCACCAAGGAATCAATAACTAATACTACATGATCTAATCTATTTATGATTTTCCTTGATTCTCAGAAAACTTTTAATTAGTTTATTGCTAATAGTATTGGTAGTATTAAAATGTCAGTTACAGTAATAATAATAATAGTAATAGTGATCATAATGATAATAATAATAATAATAATAATAATAATAATAATAATAATGAAAATAAAGATTTTATTATTAGTTTTTAATGATTCCCTGATAGTACAGGGGATTGGAAACTCAAGTGAGATCATTTAGGCCTATTAATTGACTCCTTGATAATAAGCTCTTGTGGATCCATGTGTATATATAAACAAAATTTACTTAAGTAAACTGCAGTGGACAGTACATGTACATGGTGCCAATGGATTAATTATCAGTCTGCACTACAGGAAAGTCTGTAATATTTGTCTTGCCAGGATATTAGTAGTTAAGCTCTAATAACCTTTGCTGGAGTGGTGAAAAGGAGGCACAGTGATCACTTGAATTACTGCAGGTATGACTATAATAAGAAATTGCGGGCTTCCTTACTTCCTTTAAGTTATATTTTGTGTGTAGCAGTTGCTGTTTCATGCGTTTTTTAATTCCTAGTATGATTTTGTATTGTGCTTTGTGTGGTCCTATCTTTAACATTTATATACTTTTTCTTAAGAAAAACTAAAATATTTGGAGAAATTTGATAAAGGCCTTGAGCCAGTCCTATGTAAGACATGGCCACATAAGCCACTCCCTTTTTTTAAACTGTATGATCACCAGTATGTATACTAAATTTTTTCTTCTTCTTCTTCTTCAAACACACTGTATATAGGAAGAGAGAGCCACTCAACTTTTCCTTATATAAAAAGAGAATGGCAATTACTTTGAAACTTTAAACAAAAACCAGGGAATGTTTTATGTAATTAAATAAATTGCCCTGGACAAATGCTAAATGATACCCGAATCTCTTGAAAATTTAACTGCCTTGGAACATAAGTTCTATACACCTGCAAACAAGTTAAACTAACTCCCTATTTTAAACTTTTCTGGCATTTTTAGGTGACACTGAAAGTCAGCAAAGCACAATGTATGATCCCCCTCCTGGCTATACTGTCGGTGGGGCTAATGCCTTTTTACCCTATGGGCTAGACCCCTCTACGAGACCAGAAGCTGGACAGAGGTAAGGTGTCATAATTTGAATGGGTTTTGGCAAGTTAGAATGTACAGTAAGTTGAATGTTAACCCATTCCTGACGGGTGGCATGTACGCACATGCCATGGCATGGCGGGACTATCTGCCAGGGGCATGTATATACATGGCATGGTGTATGTATGGAGATGCCATGAGTTATTTATTGTCACAATCACGGCAAAATGTTATTTTTCTGCCAGTGAAAGTGTGATTAAGTCAATTTTAACACTTTCTCATTTTTACTATGCAAAAAAAAAAAAAAAAAAAAAAAAAATTGCAATAAACTGATGATTTCAACTCCATGATGCCACACACTGCTTATTTTATTCAGACTATAGACTGAATAATAATCAACTATGGAGTCTATATAACAACAAAAATACCCTTCAGTCTCGATTTATCAGGAAGTTTGGCAAGTAGACTTTAGAAAATAATGAAAACTGAAAATACAACATATCTTCATAGTATTACGAAGAAACGACATGGGATGCTGGTATTTGGCATGAGTGGTAGCGCATGCTAGGCCCACTATGAATACTACCCGTCGGGAAAGGGTTAAGGAAGTGTGACTTGTTTATAAGATAATTGTTTTGTATAATATTATTTACCCTGTGTATTATGTGTCAATGTATTTTTAGAATTTTCTTCCTCTTGATATGTGACTAAATATTCAAACCAAATTTTGCTCTCTATTAATGTCTTCTTGAAGTATCAGTGGTGAGAGAAATATCCTTTTTTTTCTTCTTCTTCTTCTCCTTCTTCATCCTCTTCTTCTTTTCTTCCCTTCTCACATTTATTGCATCACCTAATGAGTGTCATGAGGGCTTCTTACACTTTCAGGCCAACAAGTGCTGAGGTTCAGACAGCAATAGACGGCATCCCTTTCAAACTGGGATCCAACGTCCTGTTACAAGGAGACTCAGACAGCTATGACATCAGCTCCATTTCACAGATGATCCACAGAATCAATACCTTTAACTGGGATGAATATGAATACAGCTTCCAACTGGAAAAGAGTGTTTTGCAAGAGTTCAGCACGAGAGAACAACCAGATCCTGAGTAAAATTTTGCTGCATTTTTTTTTTCTTTCTTTCTTTCTTTCTTTTTCTTTCTTTCTTTCTTTCTTTTTTTCTTTCTTTCTTTTTTCTTTTTTTTTCTTTCTTTCTTTCTTTCTGTTTTTCTTTCATCCTGTTTCTGTTCTTCACTTTTTTTTATTTCCCATTTGAGCAATGTTAATACCAACGTTTTTCTTTTAATGTTATTTTTCTGAATATCTCAGAAGCCCTGGAATGAAGTATGTATACTTATATGTAGAAATAATAATACCCAGTATAGATTGAAATATATTTTGAAATGCCTTGTAATACCATCACACATATTACTCCCTTTTATTAATATCATTTGCTGTAATTATTTTGTTTAGATTTCACAAAGTTGTATTTCAATACTCATTAGAATATGTATCTCTTGACTGCTGGAAAAAAATAATAATTGGCAGAAAAATCCACAGCTATTGTATCTACATTAGTGGAAGGTTTTGCCATTTACATATTTTCATCCTCTCCCTAACCTTCTCATATTTAACTTCTTTGTTCTTTCTTCTTCTTCTTGTTTTTTCTTCTTCCTTCTTTCTTCTTCCTCGTCTTCATCTTTGTAGTCATAGTCTTTTTTTTTCTTCTTCTTTTTCTTTTTCTTTTATTAATTTGTCTTTTCTTCTCTCGTCCTTCCTTTACCAAATGGTATTTCGTCTCTTCAGAATAAGATAAGGCCTTTAGCAGACGGTTTGTTTTCAGATTTATTTAAATGTTATACATTTAATGTGATTTATGTGAATATTCTATGTAGGCTACATATATTAATATTAATATGAATATTGTATATAAATATATATTTATGGTATGTGAGCATTATTATATATTGAAATCAGTATTTATATGAATATTATATATTTGTGTTAACATTTACAGGAATATTATATATCAATATGAATATTTTCATCAATATTATACCCTCAATATACTTAATGACAACGATTTTTTTTCTCACTCTCACTCACTCTACATCTAGACCAACACTTAGTAGTATACCCTTCTCAGGCTTATTATTAATAAAGACTTACATTTTATACCCTTTATACAATGGTCTCCACATGATTCTCCACAAAGAGAATTACAACTCCTACACAATGAGTCTTCTCTGGTAGTCTCTAGTTATTAGAAAGAGATGTGTATAAAGTTTTATATATATATATGTATTTTGTGTGTGTGTGTGTGTGTGTGTGTGTGTGTGTGTGTGTGTGTGTGTGTGTGTGTGTGTGTGTGTGTGTGTGTGTGTGTGTGTGTGTGTGTGTGTGTTTGTTTATTTGTTTGTTTGTTAGTTTGTTTCTATTGTTTGTCATAGCTTTTGACATTTTATGCAGTAACAAATTTTTTATCTTTGCCTTTAAACTTGTGTAAATAGACAGTAATTTTGATAGATATTCTCATCTCATTGTGCGATGCTTCATGTAAGGTCAGCTTGCCTATGAGTTCCCAGTACCCAGGCTTTATCTATTTTTGTCTCCATATAGTACTTAATTTCCTGTGATTTGGAAATAATTAATAGTTAAAAGGGAACCAAATAGTTGCAATGGTTGATATCAGAGTAAAATGAAATTGGGTTTAAGTAAAAAATCAGTCTTGTGAACTAAAAGTTAACTCAAAGTTAATTACAGTATTTGTTTGTATTCATTTTATGGTAAAGAAGGAAAGAGAGATTGTCATGGAATGCAAACATGAGTAGATAGAGTGTAAGCCAATGGATAGGTTGTTTAGAATAGTAAAGATTAATGATAACTTTTGTAATGTTTTCTGTACATATACTGATAATATGTCTCACTGAAACTCATATGTGTTGACATGCATTATATAGATAGAGAACAATTCAGATTTCCACCTGCTCAAATCATTCTTTAGTCAGGTTATTTGCCAAGGCTTTATGTAGGTAAGTTTACATATGTATTACTCATGTTAAATTGTAATTCTGGCACTAAGCTACATTAGAGGATCCTTTTTAATAGGTCTTTCTTTTTCTTACAAGCATTTTAAAAGGTCTAGGACCCCCTCATTCCTCTTTTTTAGTACCCATTGATTTTAGAAAATAATGAAAACTGAAAATACAACATATCCTCGTAGTATTACGAAGAAACGGCATGGGATGCTGGTATTTGGCATGAGTGGTCGCGCATGCTAGGGCGACGATATAAGCCCCCGGCAGCGAGGCCCAGGCCGCTGTGAATACTACCCGTTGGGAAAGGGTTAATATCTGTAGAAAGCCATTATAGTGGACTTTTCTCACAGAAGGAAACCATATAATCCTACTCACAATTACCATTTTTTGGTTATCTCAAAGAATAAGTGATTGTAAGGCCATACTAATTTTCTGTCACAAAGAATGCAGTTGTAACTTTTGCAGCCCACTGGCACTGAGATGGCAAATATACTATACACTGTGATTTTGGTTAATTGCTTCTGTTTACACTTGGGAATCAAGAACTCAATTATTAGGTTACCTTACCTCACCTGAGTATCCCATTCTGTAAATTTTTGTAATTTTTTTTTTTTTCTACTTTGAATATTGTTACTATTCTTTTATCATTATTGACATTATTTAATGTTATTAACAATATTAATGGTATTAGGAGAAAGAAATGAATATTTCCATAACTCAAGAAAAAGGGTAAATTGGTGAGATAAGGTAGGACCAGTAAATAATTCATTGGTGGATAGACCCATGTGGAGCTACCTATGTATGAGCAAAATGAGAGAACTAAAATCACAGTGGATATGGCACGGATATTTACCTTCCTGACATAAACTGGTTCATTGATAATGCAAAATATGTTTTTTCATTGCTCTTATTAGTTCCCAATGGCCAAACACAAGGCCTTTGAGCACTGATTTTGAAGCATAAGCAAAGTATTTTATAGCATATTTATGTATTAGTGCCAAGTGCTACTGAATATCTTAATACTACAAGATCATGATGTAGGAATTTATCTGTATGATTCAAGTACTTTCATTTTATACTGATGTACAAAATTAGATGCATTTTATGGTGGGTAAATTTCCAATGTGGTTGTATTGAATATATATTTGAAATGTTGAAAAAGTACATGTAAAATAACTTTCTCTCTCTCTCTCTCTCTCTCTCTCTCTCTCTCTCTCTCTCTCTCTCTCTCTCTCTCTCTCTCTCTCTCTCTCTCTCTCTCTCTCTCTCTCTCTCTCTCTCTCTCTCTCTTACAGATTATATTGATTGGTCAAAAAGCATATGTATAATGGTTTCAAATATTTGAAAAGGGCAAAAAAAAAAAAAGAAAAATTATTGCATGGAATCTGTGAGTGTTCACGAAAATGTGAAATGAATATATGGATATGTCATGTGTAATTCTTTTGTGTCAGTTGTTTCACAGGCATGCACATAATTTGGGCTGTTATCTTTGAAAGAAGACAAATAGAGATTATATTGTTATATTGATAATACATTTTAGTGTATCATTTCACATGTATCACCTTTGTAGTCATCAAAACACATCTTCATTTTAGTATCATTACCATTGTTCTTGCCATTTAAGAAGAAAAAAGTTTCTGTATTATACTCAAAAGAGTTATGTATCTTATAATGTTACAAAACTGGATTTGTAAAATAAAGATTATATATGTTAAATTATTTTTTGTTTCTTTTCTGGCTTACTTTTTTCAAATAGGAGTTTTGAAAGGAGGTGAAAGTAGTTAACCCTTTTATTTAAATAATCTCACATCTTCACTAATGAAAATATTAACACCAGTATGTTTTTCATCATTATTTTTCTTATCTCTTTCTATTCTATTAGCATGTTTCTTGTCATTACTTTCTTTTTGCTAGAAAGTCAATCATCTTCCCCCCAAAAAATTCCAAAAGCTGAGCAGCCATTTCTGAGGAATATCCCCCCAGCCCCATGCCCGGTGTTGATGTGGGGGGGATGGCGAGCTGAGGACAGACTGCTACACAGACTGCTGGGTATCACCCACCGCTCAGAGCTCTTTTCTTCTGCCACTTTCTGTTTCTTTCTCTTCTCCAACTCCTTCTACTGTCCACTTTTTAAGGTGTGAGTACCACATTGAAAGGGTAAAGGGTTGGCTTTGTGCCAATCATGAATGGCCTGTGTATGTGTGTGTGTGTGTGTGTGTAGAAAACATTAAATATATATATATATATATAATATATATAATATATATATATATACAATATATATATACATATATATATATTTATGTGTGTGTGTATGTTTATATATATATATATATATAGATGATAGATGATTGATTTTTTTTTTTTTTTTTTTATATATATGCATCACTACACAGACAATACTATAAACATTTTTATGTGTTTATGTATATATTCTCTCTCTCTCTATGTATATATTTTATATATATATATACATATATAATATTATATATATACATATATATATATAATATATATATATAATATATATATATATTTATATATTTATATATATATATATATATATATTAATATTAATCTATATATAAAAAGAAGTGAAGAGATCTTGTCTGCATGTGTATATACACGATTAAATTAGTTATCAATATGAAAGTATAAAATACAAAGATAAATAGGAGTTTTTGAAAAAAAAAAAAGAAATATCTAAGGATATATATAATATGTAAACCCTATATATTTATATACAGTGTTACTGTGATTCAAAATATGAAATTGTATGATACAGAACATTAAAGT
>NC_051425.1:31666917-31691917 GCF_015228065.2 Penaeus monodon | reverse complement strand
TAGGAAAAAAAAAGTTTACTGGGTTTTTTTTCTTTTTGTTTTTTTTAAATTTTTTCTGCCCTTTCCCGGTTCTGCGTAGTTCATTACTTATCTTGGGTTCCCGTTTTTTTATATATGTTTTTTTTTTTCCCTGCAGTGAGTGAAGTCCCTATTTGAATTTTGTTGTTGTTTTTCCCCCGTAAATTTTTACAATTCCCCGTATTTCTTTTTTTTTGCCATTTTTTCTGCCCAAATTTGTGTTTTTTTTAATTTTTAGGGGGGTTTTTTTTTACACACACAAAACAACCCACAACACCCCCACAAACAACCACACACACACCAACCCCCAAAACAACACACACACACCAAAACCACAAAACCATATATAATATATATATATATATATATTTTATATATTATAATATTTTTTTCAAAAAAAATTTTAAAAAATTATTTCTTTTTTTTAACGGTAGGTTTTTAAAATTGAGCCGCCGTGGTCACCGCATGATACTTGATTGTAGTTTTCATTTGTGATGCTCTTGGAGGGGGGTACGTTTGGGAAAGGGGCCCCATTTTCCTTTTTCCCCGGAATATATTATATATATATATATATATTTTATCTATATATTAATAATATATATATATATATATACTATATATATAAAATATTATAATATTCTGTTTTGGGTTTCCCCTCCTCGGGTTTTAGTTTTTTTCTGAAATTTGTGTTATATTTAGCCCGTTTTTTTCTATAATGACCTCTTCCCTCTCACGTTCTTTTTTGTTTTCCCCTGCAGAGAAAAGGGGAAAATGTTTCTGGGGTTGTGCGGTTGCTTTTTTCAGGGAACTCGGCCCCGCTGCACTTTCGTAATCGCCCCATCTTCTCCCTCTCCCCTCTCCCTCTCTCCCCTCTCTCTTCTCTCTCTCTCTCTCTCTCTCTCTCTCTCTCTCTTTTCTCTCCTCTCTCTCTCTCTCTCTCCTCTTTTCTCTCTCTCTCTCTCTCTTCTTTCCTTCTTCTCTCCCCCTCTCTTCTCCCCTCTTTTCTCCCCTCTCTCTCTCTCTCTCTCCTCTCTCCTCATTTTCTCTTTCTCCTTCCCTTATCACAGCTTCCCCTGCCCCCAAAAAACCAAAAAGGAAAATCCTAATGCAAATTTCGGTGACTCGCCAGAAACTGGGAAGCACAAAAGCATCCCCCCGAAGTTGGGCGCCTCGTCCAGTCAAACCCGGTTTTTAGATTGCGCTTTTGCCCTTCCCAAAATTTTTTTTTTTTTTTCTTTTTTTTTTTCCTTTTACAGGGTTTAAATTACTTCACCCCCCCTTCCCTCCCTCCCCCTCCCCCCCTCCCCTTAAAACCCCCACCCGCTGCTATAAAATCACGTCAGGGGACGAAAGGGATTAAGCCCAACGAGGAAAAAATATCTATACAAAAAGAAACGGGGGAATTTTTAAAAAAGGTATCTTTGGCGCCGCTGGTTTGGGCAAAGACCGCCGACTCGGGGCCCGGGTTGTCGTGAACCCCCGGAGCCCCTCGGGGCCGGGGGGAGTTTTGGGGGACCCTTGGGGGCGGGGCCCCAGGGCCCCTGCTGGGGGCAAAGGGGACCTCGCGCTCTCTCGCATGCGTCCTTCTCTCCCACCGTGTTCTCTTCCTTTTGTTTATATGTGTATATATATATATATATAATATATATATATATATATATATATATATATATATATGTGTGTAATATATATATATAATAAATATAAATGTATATATACCCACACACACACACACACACGCACACACACACACACACACACACACACCCCACACACACACACACACCCCACACACACACACACACACACATATATAATTTTATATATATATATATATATATATATTATATTTTAATATATATATATATATAATATATATATATATATATATATATATATATATATATATATATATATATATATATATTATATATATATATATACATATATAGTACATATATATAATATATATATATAATATATATATATATATATATATATATTCATATATGTATATATATATATATTATATGTACATATATATATATATATATATATATATATATATATATATGTATGTATGTATGTATGTATGTACGTATGTGTGTGCCTGTGTGTGGGTGTGTTTCTATATACAGTTTCAAAAATTAGACAAAAATGATTATGATAATGATAATGAACGAATAAATGGGACAAGCACATAAACATAAATAGTAATAGAGAACAAACATCTAAATTCCTAAAACAAAGAAACAAACAAACACAGCAGACAAACAAAGGAGCAAACAGAAACAAACAAAGGAGCAAACAGAAACAAACAAAGGAGCAAACAGAAACAAACAGACCGAAGGCAGATATCGTGCAAATGAACAACCACAGAACAAATATATGAAAAGACTAGTGAACAGAAACGCAATTAATGCAACCAGTTGTGAAAACAAAAACATATTACATCACGCTGCAATTCTATTTAAAGATTTTTAATAACGTAGATATATCAATATAAAAAAAAGAAAAACAAATGAAAAACGGCCTCTGAGGTCCAGTGTGAAACAAGTCTCCATCGAGGCTCGGTTTCCCTTGACCTGAGAAAGTTCTTGAATTTCCATTTTATGTTCTATGATTAGTTTATCATGACACTAATGGTAATGTTTTGATAATATCTATAGTGATTATAATGATGATGATGATGATAATGATGATAATAATTATAATAACAACAATAATGATAATAATTATTATTCACACTATTACTGTGTTTTTTCCCCACTTTCTTCCTTGTTTCTTTTACATCTTTGTCGTCTATTTCTTCTTTTTCTCTTTTCGTAATCATCACCTTCTCTTTCTTCTTTCCTCCTCATCACTGTCTTCTTCTCTTTCTCCTTTCATCCCCATCACTTTCTTCCTTGTTTCTTTTACATCTTTGTCGTCTATTTCTTCTTTTTCTCTTTTCGAACCTTTTTTTTTCATTATCATCACTCTCTTATTTTTCTCCTTTCATCATCATCACCACCTTCTCTTTCTTCTTTCATTAACATCACCTTCTTCTCTTTCTCCTTTCATCATCACATTCTTATCTTTCTCCTTTCATCTACACCTTCTTCTCTTTCTCTTTCCATCGTCATCACTTTCTTCTCTTTCTCCTTTCATTATCATCACCTTCTTATCTTTTTTCTTTCATCATCACCTTCTTCTTCCTCTGGTACTGCTATAAATGCTATTACTATTATTTTTACTCTTTTTTTACTCCTCCTCTTCCTCCTCTATGCATTCTTATTCGTCGTCGTTACCTTCTTTTCCTTCTGCTGCCATCCTTATTATCTCCCTTTTCTCTTCCTATTCTTCTTCTTCTTCTTCATTTCCTTTCCTTTTTTTTCGTCTCTTTCCAACTTCTCTTCTTTCCCTCCACTTTCTTCTCCTCCATGTCCTCCTTCTCCTCTTCTTATTATTATCCTCTTTCGTTCTGCTCCTTCCCCTATTCCTTCGTTTTTTTTTCTTCATCCTTCTCTTCCTCTGCTTCTTCCCCCTTCCTTTCCCCCTTTTTATCCGGCTCCTTAACTCAATCTTTATACTTTTCGTCTTTCTCCTCCTCTTCCCCTTTTCCTTCCTCTTCTTCCTCTTTCTTTATCCCATTTTCCTTCTTCTCCTCTTTTCCTCTTCTTAATTTTCCATTTTTTCCTTTTCTTCCATCCCCCCTTTTTTCCCTTTCCCCCCTTTCCCTTTTCACCCCTCTTTTTTCCTTTTCCACCCCCTTCTTTTCTTTTCCTTTTCCCCCTTCCTTTTTTTTTCCTTTTTCCTTTTTCCCACCGCCTTTTTTTCCTTTCCTCTTCCCCCTTTTTTTTCCCTTTTCCTCTTCCCCCCCTTCCTTTTTTTCCCTTTATCTTCCCACCCCTTTTTTTTCCTTTTTCCTTTTCCACATCCTTTTCTTCCTTTCCTCCCCAACCTCCTTTTCTTCCTTTCCTCTTCCCCCTTTCCCTTTTCTTCCTTTCCTCTTCCACCTTTTTTTTCCTTTTTTCCCCCTCCCCTTTTTTTTCCTTTCCTCTTCCACTCCTTTTTTTTTCCTTTTCCTTTTCCCAACCTCCCTTTTTTTCCTTTCCTCTTCCACCCCTTTTTTTTCCTTTTCCCTTTTTCCCACCTCCTTTTCTTCCTTCCCTTCCACCTCCTTTTTTTCCCTTTTTCCTTTCCCACCCCTTTTTTTCCTTCCTTTTGCTTCCACCCCCTTTTTTCCTTTCCTTTTCCCCACCCCCTTTTCCTTTTTTCCCTTTTCCCTTTCCCAAACCCCCTTTTTCTTCCTTTCCTCTTCCCCCTTTCCTTTTTTCCCTTTTCCTTTTTTCCACCTCCTTTTTTTTTTTCCCTTTTCCCCCTCCCCTTTTTTCCCTTTTCCTTTTCCCCACCTCCTTTTTTTCCCTTTCCTCTTCCACCCCCCTTTTCCTTTTCCCCTTTCCACCTCCTTTTCTTCCTTTCCTTTTCCCACCCCCTTTTTTTTTTTCTCTTCACCCCCTTTTTCCCTTCCTTCCCCTTTTCCACCTCCTTTTTTCTTTTCCTCTTCCCCCCTCCTTTTTTCCCTTTTTCCCTCTTCCAACCCTTTTTTCCCTTTTCCCCTTTTCCCCCCTCCTTTTTTTTCTTTTCCTCTTAAAACCCCCTTTTCTTCCTTTTCTTCACCCCCTTTTCTTCCTTTCCTCTTCCACCTTTTTTTTCCCCATTTCCTTCTTCCACCCCCTTTTTTTCCTTTCCTCTTCCACCCCCTTTTTTCCCTTTTCCTTTTTCCACTCCTTTTTTTCCTTTTCCCTCTTCCCCCTTTCCTTTTTTTTCCTTCCTTTTCCCAACCTTTTTTCCCCTTCCCTTTCCTTTTTCCCACCTCCTTTTTTTCCCTTTTCCTTTTCCCACCCCCTTTTTTTTTCCTTTTCCTTTTTTCCAAAACCCTTTTTTTTTCCTTTCCTTTCCACCTCCATTTCTTTTTTCCCTTTTTCCCCCTCCTTTTCCCTTTCCTTTTCCCAAACCTCCTTTTTTTCCCTTTCCTTTTCCCAATTTCCTTTTTCCTTTCCTTTCCACCCCTTTTTTTCCTTTTCCTCTTAAAACCCCCTTTTCTTTCCTTTCCTCTTCCACCCCCTTTTCTTCCTTTTTTTCCCACCTCCTTTTTTTCCCTTTTCCCTTCCACCCTCTTTTTCTTCCTTTCCTCTTCCACCTCCTTTTTTCCCTTTTCCTCTTCCCCCTTTTTTCCCTTTTTCCCCCTTCCACCTCCCTTTTTTTCCTTTTCCTTTCCCACCTCTTTTTTTTCCCTTTTCCTCTTCCACCCCCTTTTTTTTTCCCTTTCCTCTTCCACTCCTTTTTTCCCTTTTCCTTTTCCACCCTTTTTTTTCCTTTTCCTTTTCCACCTCCTTTTTTTCCCTTTTCTTTTCCCAACCCCCTTTTTTCCTCCTTTCCTCTTCCCCCTCCTTTTTCCTTTTTTTTCCACCCCCTTTTTCTTCCTTTCCCTTCCACCTTTTTTTCCCTTTTCCTTCACCTCCTTTTCTTTTTTTATTTTTTTTTTCTTTTCCCCCACCCCCTTTTTTTTCCTTTTCCCCTCTCCCCCCCTTTTTCCTTTTTCCCTCTTCCACCTCCTTTTCTTCCCTTTTCCTTTTCCCACCCCCTTTTTCCCTTTCATTTTCCACCCCCTTTTCCCTTCCTTTCCTCTTAAACCTCCTTTTTTTTTCCCCTTTCCTTTTCCACCTTTTTTTTCCTTTTTTTCCCCACCTCCTTTTTTTTCCTTTCCCTTCCCCCACCCTTTTCTTCCTTTTTTTCCCACCTCCTTTTCTTCCTTTCCTTTTCCACCCCTTTTTTTCCTTTCCCCCTTCACCTCCTTTTCTTCTTTATTTTCCCCTCCTTTTTTTCCCTTTTCCTCTTCCACCCCCTTTTCTTTTTTTCCCTCTTAAAATCCCTTTTCTTCCTTTCCTCTTCCCCCCTCCTTTTTTTCCCTTTTCTCCTTTTTCCACCCCCTTTTTTCCTTTCCTCTTCCACCCCCTTTTCTTCCTTTCCTTTTCCCCCCTCCTTTTTTTCCCTTTTCCTTTAAAACCTTTTTTTCCCTTTCCTTTTCCCAAACCCCCTTTTTTTTCCTTTTCCCCCAATTTTTCCTTCCACCCCCTTTTTTCCTTTTTTTCCCACCTCCTTTTTTCCTTTTTTCCTTTTCCCACCTCCTTTTTTCCCTTTTCCTCTTCCACCTCCTTTTTTTCCCTTTTTTCCCCCTTCCCCCCTCCTTTTTTTTTTTTTTTTTTTTTTTTTCCCTTTTTTTTTTTTTTTTTTCTTTTCCTCTTCCCCCTTTCCTTTTTCTTCCTTTATTTTCCAACCTCCTTTTTTCCCTTTTCCCCTTTCTTCCCCCCCCTTTTTTTCCCTTTTCCTCTTCCACCCTCCTTTTTTTCCTTTTCCTCTTCCACCCCCTTTTTCCCCTTTTCCTTTTTCCCCCCCTCCTTTTTTTCCTTTTCCCTCTTCCCCCTTTCCCTTTTTTTCCTTTTCCCTTCTTCCACCTCTTTTCTTCCTTCCTTTTCCCCCCCCCCCTTCCACCTCCTTTTTTTTCCTTTTCCTCTTCCATCCCCCCTTTCTTCCTTTATCTTCCATCTCCTTTTTTCCCTTTCCTTTCCCCTCCTTTTTTTCCCTTTTTCCTTTCCACCTCCTTTTTTTCCTTTTTTCTTCCCCCTCCTTTTTTTTTCCTTTCCTTTTCCACCCCCTTTTTCCCTTCCCCTTTTCCTTTTTCCCCCCTTTTTTTCCCTTTTCCTCTTCCACCTCCTTTACTCCCCTTTGCTCCGTTTCCTCCCGTTTCTCTTTATCGCACACAGGCTATCTGTATATACATAACTTTGTTTTTTTTATCATTATTATCTTTTATTCTCTTTTCTTTTTCCTTTCCCCTCTTCTTTTTTCTTTTTTCTTTTTTTTCCCCCTTTCTTCCTTTTTTTCTTCTTTTTTTAAATTTTTCTTCCTTGCCTCACTTCTTTTTATTCTTGTTGCTTCTTTTTCTTTTTCTTCTTTCCTTTCTTTCCTTCTTTCTCTTCCCTTCTTCAATTTAAATTTCCCTTTCCCTCAGTTCCCCCGTTATCGAAAAATTGTAAAATTCAATTTTCACACACACAAAAACAACAACAAAAAAAAAAACAAAAAAAAAACAAAACGGTTTACACTCCAAAAAAATCAACCCAAATTAAAAGAAAGTAAACAAATAATATAACTTAGTAATAAAAGCCCAATGAATAAGATAATAAAATGATAATAAGTAATAAATGATAATAAAAGACCAATGAATTTAAAGATAATAAAATGATAATAAGTAATAAATGATAAAAAAAAACCCAAATGAATAAATAAAAAAAATGATAATAAGTAAAAAATTTATGAAAAAAAGCCCAAAGGGGAAAAATTGCCTTTCAACCCCAGACTGGTTTTCCTTTTTTCGTTTCCATGTAAACGTTTCGAGTCTTTGTGAAAACTCACCCGTCAGGTGATAAAATATTTTAAAAAAACAATCTTGTGGATCAGCTTATGAGGGTTCCCCTTCCCGCCCCCTTCCCCTCCCCTTTTTGGAACTTTTTTTCCTTTTCTTCCCTTTTTCCCCTTTCCCTTTCCTTTCCCCTGATTTCTTATCTTCTTCTTTTCATTTCCCCTCCACTCTTCCCCCTCCTTTTCCTTCAAACCAAAATCCTTTATTTTAGTTTTTTCTCCCCTTCCTCCTCCTGTTCCCTTTTCCCCCCCCTTTCCCCGTCCCCCATTTCCCTTTTTTTCAGTTTTTTCCCCCCTTCCCCCCTATTTTCCCCCTTTTTTTTTCCTCCTATTTTCCCCCTTTTCCCCTTTTCCCCTTTTTTCCCCCTCTTATCCTTCCTACTTTCCTTCTAAACCTCCCATTTCCCTTTTTCCCCATCCTCCTCTTCCCCCTTTTCCTTTTTTTCCCTTTTTTCCTCATTCTACTTTCCTCCTATTTCCCCTCTTCCCCTTCCTCCCTCTGGGTCCCCCTACTTTTCCTTTCCCATTTCCCCTCTTTCTCCTTCCTCCCTTTTTCCCCCTCCTCCTCCTTCGTCCCTTTTCCCCCTCCTTTTTCCCCCCTTTTTCCCCCCCCTAAATCTTCCCAAGGTTTTTCTCCTCTTCCTCCTCCTCCTTTTTCCCCTTCCTCCCCTCTTACTCTTCCTCCTATTTCCCCTCTTCCTCCATCCTATTTTCCTCCTCCTCCTCCTCCTCCTCTTCCCCCTATTTCCCCTCCTCCACCTTCCTGTTTTCCTCCTACTTCTCCTACTCTTCCCCCCCATTTCCCCCCTTTTCCTTCCCCATTTTCCCCCTCCTCTCCCCCTATTTTTTCCCCTTTTTCCCCCTCCCTCCCCTTTCCCCCTATTTCCCCTCTTTCCCCCTTTTCCTTTTTTTCCCCCTATTTCCCCCCCACCTATTTCCCCCCCCTTTCTCCTCCTCCTTCTTCTTTTTCCCCCTCCTCCCCTTCCCCCTCTCTCTAAGCTGGGGGTTTCCCTGATGTTATTTTAATGTTTTAGGAATATTTTGAAGGGGGAAAAAGGATAATAATTTGGTTTTTTTTCTCCCCGTCCCTGTCCCTTTTCATATTTTTCATGATTTTCATTTGTATTTTCATTCATTCATCTGTCGAAATTTGTACTTTAATATTTCTGTTTTATTTTAGTAAAAAAAAAATAATAATATGATGATGATGATGATGATGGTTATGATAGTAAAACTAATGATGATGATTATAATGATAAACCCCCAAAAGATTTATGATCATTTTTAATGACGATGATCATGATGAAAAGACATGAGATCATGGGTAATGAGGGGTAATGTAATAAAAATGATAAAAAATGTTTAAAAATAATAATAATAATAATATTTAAAAAAATAAAAATAATAAAAATAAAAATAATAATTTAAAAATGATAATAATAATGAAAAATAATAATAATAATAATAATAAAAAATAATAATAATAATAAAAATAAGGGGATGGAAAATTGGGGGTTTTGGTTTATACCAAAATTTTAAAAGGGGGAAAAGGGGGGGGATGTCCCCGAGCTGCCCAAAATTACGGGGGGATAAAAATTGGGTTTTGCCACCCCACTAAAACTATTGAAAAGGGTAATTAAGGGTAGACTGAGAGAAAAAGTATTTTAGGGGAAGGGCAACAGTTAAACCCCCGGGGGCATTTATAGGGCTTGGGGAAAAGGCCCAAAATAAGTGCCCAAAAGAAGAAAGGGGTTTTGGAAAAAGTTTGAGGGAAAAAAGGTGCCCCCAAGAAGTATGTTAGGATAATCAAGGAATTTGTTTCAGGAATGCTTTCAACCCCAAATTTAGGGGTTTCAGATGGAACTACGGAACTTCCGGTCCAAAAATCGGATCCCTCAAGGGGTCGAACTAAGGTTTCCCTTTTCCCTTTTTTAAAAGAGGTTTATGTGCTAAAGGAAACAGTTAGAGAAAATTTCCCCCAGGGGGTTTTCCTCTTTTGGGGGATGATGTTTTAGTGACCCAATTTAGGAAAGCGAGCTCTAACAAACCAAGCTCCCAGAGATGAGGCAGGCTTTAGAAAATAGTGTTTTTGAAGAATAAGCAGAAGTAAAACGGAATATATGAAAAAAGTGGAGAAAGAGTCAACAAAGGGTACAATGCCTAGATGGGGTGAATATAAAGAGAGGGGAAAAATCTTAAATATCTGGAAGCAATCTCCCGAAAACCCTCGGAATGGACGGAAAAAAATAAACCCCCCTTATTCATTTTGATGGAAAATCTAAAAAAAGGGGAAAGGGGGTGATATGGGACAGGGAAAAGCTCCTCACGAGTTAAAGGGCTAGAAAATAATAAGGCTGGCAAGATATATGGATTGGGAAGGGATTTCCCCTCAGGGCAAGTAGGAGAGAAGAAACCAGATATTACAGAAATTTAAAAAAAATGCAAGATGGATGTCTGGAGTGGGGAAAGGTGGACAAATTAGGGAAAGAGTATATCAGAGGATCGAAAGGTAGGAAAAAATTGAGATAGTTTGGACATTGATGAGAAGGGGAAAGATAAAAAACACTAGGGGAAAAAATATGGGTAGTAAAACCCGGGACATTTGGGGGAAATGGAAGGCCAAAAATCAGAAAAAAAGATTGTGTAAATACGACTTCGAGGGGAAAAGACCCTTTTTAAAAAGGGTGCTCAAACAGGAAAAAATATGGGGAAATTTTATAAGAAAATGCGACCCCTTTAATAGGAACAAACTGAGAAGAAGAAGAATGATAATAATTGTAACAATAGTAATAAGTATAACAACAATGATAAAAATGATGGTAATGATAATGATAACAGCAATAATAATGACGACGATAATGATAATAGTAATAAAATAATAAATAATAATAATAATAATAATAATAATAACAATAACGGTATTAATAAAAAATAACAATGGTATTGATAAAAAATAATAATGATAATAACAACAACAACAACAACAACAACAACAACAATACGAGAAGCGATCTTACAGGCGGGAAAGGATAAGAAAACCATCAGAGAGGAAAAGCAACTTGAAAAACAAAAACCTTCACAGCATATTCTTCAATGATACGCGTAGTAGAGATTGGTTGAAGTGTGGTAATTTGTAAAAGGCTACAGAGGCCGCATCAATGGAAGTTCAAGCACAAGCAATAAGAACGAGAGCTATTAAACACCACACAGATAAGGAAAAAACAACTCCCCATTCTGCAGACTCTGGAAACGAGAGGAGACGATCGCACCTCGGTATCAGATTGTGAAAATCTTGGCCAGAGACAGTACTATTTTTGGAAACATGATAGGATAGCACAGGTATCATACTAGCAACATTGCAGAAAACCCGCTGCGGTTGTTGAGAATGACACGGTGAAAGTTTTCGAGAACATGGAGATCCAAACTGACAAAACCTTAGAACATCTTAGGCCAGACATACCCGTCTTGGAAAGAGAAGGCCGTATTTGCAAATCGCCCAGTTTCACAGCCTCTGACACCAGGGTCATTGAGGAAAGAACAAGAGAATGGTTATCGATACCAATTCCTGAGCTGGGAAAGACGGAGGATATGGCATTGTAAGGAACTAAAGGTCATCCTCGTTCTCACTGGGCCCAAAGGACACTTTCCTTAAGTTTCCCAAACCGTGGCTCGACCAAGTCAGCCCTAAAATCATCTTGGAATCATTCAGAAAGCAGCTTGGTTGGAGCAGCACGACCCCCCCCCCCCCCCGCTTTGCGCCGAATATCTGAGGTTTGGCTTACAGCTTTATATTCTGTAGTTTTTCCCGGGTTTTTTCCCAGCTGAGACTATGTTTTACTTTCGAAATAATGATAATTATAATAATATTAATGAAATAATAATGATAACAACAACAACACCAACAAAACAACAATAATGATAGTAATGATAATAATAATCATGATAATAACAATAATAATAAAAGTATAATAATAATATCTGTAATAAGAATGGTGATGATATTAATAAGCATAACAAAATTGATAATAATATAATAATAATAATAATGATAATAATGATAATAATAGTAAAGATAATAATTACAAAAAATTTAACAATGATGATAAACATAATAAACAATGATAATAGTAATGGACAATAAAGGGCTAAATACAGTGTACAGAAATAAAAGAAATTAAATCATAAAACGATAAATCAATGAAAATTACGAGTAATTGTATATATAAATGTGGCTTATTCGGCGGGAACAAAAAAGGGTCTTTTACAAACGACCGGTTCTCCATTGTTCATTAATCAACAAACCCTTTTTTCTTTTTCTTTTCTTTTTTCTTTTTACGTTTTCTCTTCACCTTCTTCTTCTTCTTCATATTCTTTTCTTCCTCTCCTCTTCTTCTACTTTTTCTTCAACTTCTTCTTCTACTAAACTTCTCCTTCTTCTAATTTTCTTCTTCTGCTTCTTCTTCTATTCTTATTCTTCCTCTTCCTCTTCCTCTTCCTTTTACCTTTTCTTATCGGCCAACCCTTCAGTTGTCCTTGGAATTAAGGTTTCGGGTTGTTCCTTGGAAAGATTCGCTTATCAGATCGTGCGAGGTTGCAACGTAGATCAGTATGCTCGCTGCAAAAGCTGTAACATTATGCAAAGTGTTCTTTTGTCATCATCATGTCAGGATTTCAACTCAACTGGTGGTTATTTTTGAGTAATATTATTGTCTACGTATGTTATAATTTTTTCCCCTTTCTGATTCTTTTTTTTCTAGGATCATGCATGGATGTAACATACGAAACCTACATTCATTCAACCAGGGGAGAAAAGACCTCTATTTTTCTTAGCCACATCTGCTTGCACACACACACACATACACGCAGACGCACGCACACACACACACCCCCCACACACACACACACACACACACACACACACCACACACACACACACACACACACACAACACTCACACTCACACTCACACACACACCCCCCACACACACACACACGCACACACCCCACAAATATATATATATACACATATATATGTGTGTGTGTGTAGTGTGTGTGTGTGTGAGTGTGTGTGTGTGTGTGTGTGTGGTGTGTGGGGTATAAATATGTATATATATGTAATGTATATACATTATCATTATCATCATCAAAACCCAAATTGATATTATCATTGTAATGTAATTATCATCATGCCCATTATCATTAACAATATTATCGTTGTTGGTATTATTAATTTTATCATTATGATTGCTATTATTATTATCGTTATATCATTATTGGTTATTATCAGCCTTACTGTAACTACAATTTTTTATTATTATCATTATCATTATTATCATCATTATTATTACTAGTATCATTGTTATTATCGTTATCATCATTATTATCATTATTATTATTTTTACTATTTTATTATTATTATATTATTATTTTATTATTATTATTATTATTATTATTCCTACTACTATACTACTACTATTTTCGATATTATTATTATTATTATCATATTTTATTATTTTTATTATTACGATTACTGTTATTATTATTGCTATGTTATTATCATAATCATCGTCTTTAAAGAACATTATTATCATCATTGCTTATATTATAATTATTACCAATTTTATTATTATCTTCAGCTATTATTATAAATATTAATGTTATGATCATTATCGATATTACTATTATCATTTATATCATATATGTCATCATCATTATCATTACAATCATTATATCTTTTTTTATTATCACTGTTGTTGGTAGTTTTAATACTATTGCATTTGTTTTGATTACCAAAGTCCGTAGTACTATGGACATTACAATCAATATTACATCTTTACTGACATTTTTGCTGATATCATTTTAAGTCAAGACACAGTTGTTCAAAAGTTAATCAATAATTCTTACTGTAACATACTGATACTACATTTTACTGCATAATCATATACAAAAAAAAAACCACTGAATCTGTTACACAGTCGATTCGAGTTAATTTGTTACCAACTGTCTTCGTGATTCCATTATCCAGTACGTAAAACAACAAAGGGAAGTACAGGAATCACACGATTATACCGAAGACCTTTGGGGAGTTTTTCGGTCCTGTCCTTCATTGTTTTATTTACAAAGAGTTCAGCATGCGTCCTTTTCATTACTCAGGGTTAGTGTTTCCGCATGCTAACAACGAAATATACAAATGTAGCTAGACATAGATGCTCTATCCACATTCACGTCGGTATGGAATCAAATACGTGACCTTTATGCAACAAAGCGATAGAAGCGGAAACACAATAAAACAAGTGTGACCACCGAAGCAGTCGTTCAGAACGGCGAACGGCAGCTTCACGGAAAAAGTCCCGCTCTCCGTTCTGCGTAGAATCCGTCGTATCTCAATTGTTTTTCGAGTGGCATGGCCGCTCATTCTCCAAAGATGAAATACCTCACTGTAACTTCACGGGAGAATATTTTGTACCTTCAGATGTTACTGTCGAGTGAGAAGAGAGCATATTAGTATGGGTAAGTGATAGCCACTGCACAAGGACACCTCTCCCAACACGGCCCACAGGTGACGGTCGCGATGAGCATCCCAGAAAACTTACGAACTGCACACAGCGGGTTTCGTCTACCTTTAATAACAACACAGCAACAAAAACAAGAAAACTGATAAAAAATTTTAAAACACAAAAAAAGGATGATAAGATTAACGATAATAAAAAACATTCATAACAATAATAAGAAGACAACCACAATAACAATGATAATGACGATAACAGCAATGAAAGTTATCAGTGTCAGCATATTAATAACAATAATAAGATCAGGAATAACCAAAACCCAAGCGGGAGAGAAGGCGCAGATCCTGTCAGCCTTGAATCTAATTTTTAGCAACTTTTAGAAAAAAAAAATGTCATGAGACGCAAAAGTGGGCTCAGCTTCTTGGGAAAGTTAATGCTGGTAACCACAAAGGCCCCACTCCAGCGTCATTATTAAATATATATATATAATATTATATATATATATATATATATATATATATATATATATATATTATATATATATATATATATATTATATATATATATTATATATATATATATATATATTAAATTTTGTGTGTGTGTGTGGGTTGTGTGTTGTGGTGTGTGTGTGTGTGGGGTGTGTTGTGTGTGGTGTGTGTGTGTGTGGTGTTGTGTGTGTGTGTGTGTGTGTGTGTGTGTGCGTGTGTGTGTGTGTTGTCGTGTGTCTGTGTTGGTTGTGTGTGTGTGTGTGTGTGCGTGGTGTGTGTGTGTGTGTGTGGTGTGTGTATATGTGTGTGCATGTGTGTGTGTGTTGTGTTGTGTAAATGTATACACATATGTATATGCATTATATATATATATATATATATATATATTATATATATATATTTTATATATATATACATATATATATATATATTATATATATATATATATATATATATATATTTTTGTACTCAGACATCAATATATATCAATAAGGGTTATAAATGTATATGTTTGTACAGATATGTGTACTTGTACGTGTGTGGGTGGTGCACAAGATATATATGCATATATATAATATACATATATTATATATTATAAAATATATATATATATATATATATATATATATTATAAGCATATACATAAAATATGCTGTACTTACACATATAATGCACATAATTTGTAAATATTAGTAGGTACATAGATATGTATGTGTATATAGTGACACACACACACACACACACCACACACACACACACACACACACACACAAAACACACACACACACACACACACACACATAATATATATATATATAATTAATATATATATATATAATATACATATATATATAATATATATATATATATATATATATATATATATATATATATATATATATATATATATTAATAGTGTGTGTGTGTTTTACGGACATATGTGTATGTATTTACATACACACATACACATATATACATACATACATATATAGATACATACATATATAGATATATATTTATGCACATATATATATAGATAGATAGATAGGTAGATAGATAGATAGATATAGATGTGTGTGTGTATCATATATTTATACAGTATTTGTGTATGTAAATACATATAGATATTTTCGGCAAGATAATCAGTTAAATACGTGCTTCATAAGCTTTCAACAGACAAAAACACAAAACCAAGTTATGAAAACATAGGCCGCGTCCACACTGGGAGCGAGCTGGCGTGAGTGGGATGAAGTGATGATAAGCCATAACTACAAGCGTTCCAAAGTCTAAAAAAAAGGCCCCAAGACTTACGGCCCACAGATCAGGTTCCGATCGCATAAAATTCCCACTCAACGTCGCCCACAAAACGTTCCGATCCACTTCGATTCCGCCGAGACCTGTAGTGTGAGGAAATGGCCCCATCGCTCAGTTGACGAGGGCTTAGAATTAGCGTTTATTGTTCCAGATGCGACAAAAAACCAAATGTAAATGGAGAAAACTAGCAAGATAATTCATTGATGAAGAGAAATGAGGGTCTTCTCAATGAACAGGAAGTCACGTCTGGAGACTGAATGGATGAAAAGACCTACATAATTTTACTGTCATGATCGGAAATATATAGATCAGGGTTATCTAAACTGGGGGCCATGGGATGCTTTCGGGGGGGCCCTAGAGCAATATGAAAATTATGACTTCGAATAAAATTTGATCTTGTCTCACTTACAGTACCTACAGACAATTATCTTTAACATAAACGGAATTTTCTCCCTGTATGTCCTTGTTCTATAGCAATTTGGCACCACCAAACTATCATTTTTTCATAACTGAAAAAAAGATAGACGGTGAACGGGCAAAGGAGATTATCACATTTTGGTCGAGGCAAAGATGTTGCAAAATCAAGCCAAACCAAAATCGAAAAGGGAGCAATGAGAGGGAAGGGGAAGGGGGAGAGAGAGAAGGAGCAGAAGGAAAGGGAGAGGGAGAGGAAGAGGAAGTGGGAAAGAAAGAGAGAGAAGAGGGGGGAAGAGAGAGAGAGAGAGGGGGGGGGAGGGGAGAGGAAGGGGAAGAGAGGGGAAAGGATAGAAAAGGGGGGAAAAGAAAAAAGGAGAGGGGGGGGAAAAGGGAAAGGGGGAGGAAAAGCAAGAAGCGAAGTGAAAAAGGGAGGGGGGAAAAGGGGAAAGAAGGGAAAAGAGAGAGGGAAGGGGAAAGAGAGAGAGAGAGGGGAGGAAGGGAGAGGGAAAAAAGGGGAAAGGAAGAGAGAGAGGGGGGAAAGGAGAGAGAGAAAGGGGGGAAGGGAGAGGGAGAGAGAGAGAGAAAAAAAAGGGGGGGGGAAGGGGGGAAAGAAAGAGAGGGGAGAGGGGAAAGGGGAGGGAGAAGAAAAAGGAGGAAAAGGGGAGCGGGAGAGAGAGGGGGGAGAAAGGGGGGAGGGGAGAGGAGAGAGGAGAAGAGAGAAGAGAAGGATATGGAGGAGAGAGAGAAGAAGAAGAGAGAGAGAGAGAGAAGGGGGAAGAAAAGAAGAAAAAAAAAGGAGGAGGAAAGAAAAGGAAAGAAGGGGGGGAGAGAGAAAAAGAGAGGGGGGGGAAAGGGGAAAGGGAGAAAAAGGGGGGAAAAAAGGAGGGAAAAGGAGGGGAGAAGAAAAGGGGGGGAAGGGGAAGACAAAGGAAAAGAGGTTTAATAAAGAAAAAGATAGATAAGGAAAAAAAAAAAATTAAAAGTAAAAGAGAAATATAAAAAGAAGAGAGAAAGAGAGAGAGAGAAAGACGGAAAGAGAGATGCAAAAGAAAACAGCATAATAATAAAATGTAAAAATGATGATGATGATGATATTAAAATAAAAATAATAAAATAATAATAAATAACAATAATAAAAATAATATAAAAATAATAAATAAAAATAATTACAATGCATCATTTTTTAAGTAATAAAAATAATAATGTTATTATTACATTACTGTAAAAATAATAATAAGGATAATGAAAATAACAAAATGATAATGATAATAATAAATGATAAAATAAAAATATAATAAAATAATAATAATAATATAATAACAGAAATTAAAAAAAAAAAAAAAATCTGCCACCAAACTCTCAGAAACCCCCTTCGCTCAGCAAAGGCGCCCAAAACACGGTCACTAGGGTGGGGTTTGGGTTGGGGGTTTCGTAATGTGGTTGGTCCTTGACCTTTTGCCACGGGGGGAAAAATCTCCTAATTTATTTTTATTTTAATGCTGTTCTTTTGGGTGTTTTTTTTATTTTATTTTTATTATTTTTTTTTTTTTTTTCCAATTTCGTATGATGGAGGGAAAAAGAGAGGAGATAAAAGAGAGAAAAAGAGAGAGGGGAGAGGAGAGGAGAGAGAGAGAGAGTGTTTTTTGTGTGTAATTACATCAATTATAAAACACACACACACACAAAACCGTGTGTGTATCCCTGTTTGTGTTGTTGTGTGGTGTGTGTGTGTGTGTGTGTGTGTGTGTGTGGGGGTTGTGTGTTGTGGTGTGTGTGTGTGTGTGTTGTGTTTTTAAAAATTCAAAAATTACCTAAATAATGTTTTTATATTATATATTAATTTATATATATATATATATTAAATATATATATATTTTTAATATAATATATACCGTTGTTAGTTTCCCCCGCGGGGAAAGGGGGCAGCTCTGCATAAGCACCCCCTGCCTTTCTAGACTTTCCGTCATCGAGACTTCTGCGGCCTTTTTTGTTCCCGGTGAACGGGGCATCTTGTGGTCCCAGGCTAAACTTGGGGGTCTTGGAGCCAGAAGGCCGGTGTGTGGGCCCGTTTGCTCTCCCCAACTCCTGCCTTGGGCCCCAATGGGGTTAATGGGGGGTGGGCCTTGTCAGTCCTCCCCCCCCAGATGAATTCCCCGGAAAGAATTTTTAAAAAGGAAATGCTGGGGGGGAGGGGTATCCTTGTTCAAAGCGCAAATGAGGCGTGCTGTAAAGGGCGACTGCTGGGTGCTGGTAAAAAAATAGGAGTTACCGCCCCTCCCCCTGTCCCCTGGTGGGGCCAAAAACCCCGTGTGAGGCTTATATTAAAAAACCCCAAAGGGAACCGCACTACACTTTGGGGGGCCCCAAAAAACCTGCCACATCCTTTATAAGGGGCGCATCTTCGAGGGGGCAGAGGGGGCACCCCTGGTTTAAACTGCCCAAGGCTAAAAATTAAAACATCCAACCCTGCAGCGGGATGGCTGTCAAGGGAACTCATAGTTGGGGTTGAGGTGGTGCCCTTTTAAAGGGCGAGAACCCGGCAGCAGCACGATCAGTAGGGGTGGGTACACCTTAACGGGTCGGGCCGGGAACGTGGTCCCCCATATTCAACCGACTTCAACCGTCGATAGTAGAGGTAGCATGGGTTGACTAGTTATTATGGCATTGAGACTGAAACATATTTTTGGTTTCATGTCTCCTTTTTGCTGTTATTCTCCTACGTTCTTAAACCCAGAGGAAGAGGATTCTATGCCAAATTCATATCTGTGACAGAAAAAATGTCCCCGTGAGATAAAATTTGTTCAGGAAAATTCATGTGGTATAGCACTCCAAAACCACATCATAACCGTGTATAGGGATAGGTACTGGGGCCAAAAAAATCACCACATTCTTGTCAGTGTCGAGTTTTTGGCCAAACCCAAGACTGTTGGGGTTTAACCGGGGTCCATTTCAAAACTCCACATCTCCCCAGTGGCCCTCTAGGGTTTTTCACTTAAACATTTTTATAAGGATGCCCCCATAGGTTCACCACAAAAGTCTTGATTGAAAACCTGCGGGACCTAGCTCTGTAGGAGTCCCTTGGGGGAAAAAACACCATTGGGAAAAAACCCCGAGGGGAATTTAAACTCATTTGGGAGACATTAGAGGCCACAGGTATGTTCCATGGTCACAAATGAAAATCACATTTGCACCTTTCCCTTGGTGCGCAGGGCTCAACACTTTGGAAAGGGGAAAAGGAACAGTTCATCGGTCGGCTAGATGGTTGAAGGCCTTTCTTAGTAAATGACCTTCACCTCCCTACCAACCCAAAAACTAAAACTTAAGCCCCCTCGCAATGACGGGGCAGTCCACTCATTGAATGGAAGTTACTAAACCATTGGGCTGAGTTTTTTGAGCAGTTGTCCCGGGGAAAGACACAATTTTTCAAATCCTTGCGGGAAACCCCCCCATTAAAAGGAACCCCTACCCTGAATGAGATTTGGGGAGGCTTCTTAAGCAAAGGGGGGAAAAGCCGCTATGTGTTTATCCCTGCTGAATGCTAAAGGCGGGGGGTAAATTAGGGCATGGGTTTGTACTTTTCTTGACTGCCATCGGGCGTTTGGTTTCATTCCCCCGACCTGTTGGGGCCGGTGGTAACCCTTCGGGAAAAGGGAAAAGGGTTTGATGGGACGAACAACTACTACAACATCACTTGCTTAGTATGCCGGGCCAGATTTTGGCCCCCTACTAAGGATCAGAGACCGGAGCATTCTGTTTTCACTCGGGCAATTTCAAATAGACTATATCCTGGAACGCCTTTGTGATTTTTGGTAGTGGGCTCTTGCAGCCTACATAAAAATAAAGTAGCATTTGACTCGATGCTACAATTCTATGGGAGATATGAGACGGGGAGAATTCCAACACTGTTTACGGGTTTTAAATAAAAGCATATGACTGGTTAAAATGCTGTAAGGGGTGGTCGGGCAGTCGTGCTTTTTTCCTGTTAAGTGGGGGATGAGGCAAGGATGTGAGTTGCATTAACGTTTTAAAAACTTGCATGGACTGGATAAGGGCGGGAGCCCCTATACAAGCTCACTGTGGGAAAACACGGGAAATGAAAAGGTCCCCGATTTAAAACTTTGCCAACGATTTTGCTATCCGTTTGAGTCTCTGGAATCCTGGGGGCCCAGCTCTTGATGTTTTTAGCAAGGGGCCTAGAAGTCTCCTGCAAAAGACCAAATCCGGATTTGGGGGCCTTTTGGGGAACCTGTTCATCAATACTCCCTTGGAGTCTCGTTTGATGCCTTTTGTAACAAGTCCCCACCCCGGGATAAGGGGAGTACATTTGGGGGCCATGACCCCAACCATGAGACCGGCAGGGAGCTATTACTTTCTTAATCCAGGACCCCCCACTCGGTTTAATGGGCTACTACTCGTTTTTGGATGAACCCGACCAACAGGGTCATCATTGGAGAACCCGGGTGGAGAGGCCCAGGGGGACGATCTCGGTCTGGCTTGGGCAGCTCAACCCAACCCGTCGCAAGGATTTGAGAAAGGCCAAGCGCCTTTCCTGGGGGCTCATCAAAAGCGACCCACGTGGCTAGAAATGAAGGGGGGTGCGGGCCCCACCCCGTCGGGGTTAGCCCCCCGGTGTGATGATACAAAAATATATATGATAGATAGTATGTACCGAACATTTGAATATATATATATTTTTATATATTTATATTATATATATATATATTATATATAATATTAATTTCTATATTTATTATATTATAATTTCATTATATATTTATATATTATAATTTTATATATAATATATATATATATATATATATTAAAATAATATACAACATTTACAAAAATCATATATGTAATATACATTTTGTACAATATAACATATTCCCACTTTGTTATTATATATAAATATATATATATATATTTAATAAAATATATAATATATATATAATATATATTTTTATATATATATACTATACAAAATTCACAAAACTCATAATTTTAAATAAAGGGTTTTCCTTGGAGTCACTTTGGCGGTCTTGATGCTTTACAATAGGGGAAGCCCCCACCAAGGTCTCCTGGACCAAACCAAATTCAGGACTTTGGGGGCCCGTTGGGGAACCCGTTCGTCGATCCATGCTTTCGGCAGAACGTTATTTTACAGAAATTTTACATACCCCTTTGGGAGCGTAGTCCATATCTCTGGTTGTAGACAGGGGGAATCGTAACGGATTGGGGGGCAATGGAGCCATGAAATCGATCAAAAAAAGGTTTGGAGATGTCGGTACCTATCGAAGGACCAAGTGGTGCTTCAAGGCCTTATACTGCATTTTTTTTCTATGGAAACGAAAACCTGGACGCTACCAGTGCTTTGGGGTCTCCCTTGAGCCTTTTAACAAGTCCCCCTTTGCCCCATGGGGTACAGTTGGCAGGACCTCGTGTCCCCAAAGGCGGTTCACCGTGGGGGAAATGGGCATGGGACCTGTTTTTCTTTTCATAAAACCGGGATCGCCAACCCGGCTAAAAGGC
This sequence comes from Penaeus monodon, assembly GCF_015228065.2. Lineage (NCBI taxonomy): Eukaryota > Metazoa > Arthropoda > Malacostraca > Decapoda > Penaeidae > Penaeus > Penaeus monodon. Next base: position 31,670,172 of record NC_051425.1, on the reverse strand, counting down.
CACCTAGCTCGCCTCCTATGGGAGCCTGCCCTCATTGTCTCTCTGCGAGACAACCCTGGGTGGGGGAACCTGTGGGACGTCCTAGGAGATCATGCTTGGGGGCTCGACGAGACCTGTCGCAGGAATTAGGGATGGGCCGTGTTCTGCCTTGGAGACTCACCTCGAGGGGTCCTCAAGGGAAGCGAAGGTGGATGCACCATGCGCCCCCCGGCGTTAGCCCTTGATGATAATTTTGTTGTATCATATATATACTATATACACCATTTTTTTTTCATATATAAATATAAATAATTTTATATATATTATATATATAATATATATATTAAAATTTTATATATTAAAATATATACAACATTCAACAAACTCATATATGTACATATCATGTGTTTGCAATATATATACTAAATACCCATTTGTTTATTCATATATAAAAATAAAATATAAATATATATATATAATATATTTTTAATATATATATATATTATAATAATTTTAATATTTATTATATTATATTTTATAATTTATATATAATATATATATATATATATTATATATATATATAATATATAAAAATATTTTATAAAATAAAATAAAAATATAAATTATTATTATATATTATATATAATAAAATATATAATATATATAATTTTTATATATATATATTTTATTATATTATTTAATATATTTTATATGTATTCTATCTTCAAACATCTTCTATCTATCTATCTATCTATTATATATGATTCCTTTATGGTAAAGGTAATTCAAATTCCTTACTCGTCTACAGGGGACTGAAAATGGTCCCCCACAGTGATGTAATTTTGCAACTGGGTTATACAGTTCAGTCTTGACATTGAATCTAGGCATACAGTATGTACGACAAGCAAAATTATTTAGAAGGTTTGTCACCGATACCATGTTCTTTTCACGAATATATTATGGTTTAATAACCTCTTTTTTTTATTCTTTAACACAATTTGGGTAGGGTTTGGGGTCATCTGATCTACTTTGGTGTCGTTAAAATTTTAAAGGGGAGTTAAAATTAAAAAAAAGTAAATTTTTAATTTAATGTATGCGAAAACTCAAGAATTTCACAAAAAATTGCTAAGGATAACAAAGGAAAAAACGGTAGAAAAAATTTATTTCCTTTATTTTGGGCAACGTGCTGAAGCATATTCAAAAAATTTTACTAATAAATTATTTTATAAGTAATTATCATCCCCCTTTTTTAAACGTAATACAAATAAAAAAAAAATTATTAGTAATCACAAATTTTAAAACGATTATAATGCAAATGCCAAATTGCGAAAAAAAATAATACTCTTATTATTCAGAACTGAAGTCCATTTACCTTCAAATGTAACATTCAAAGCTATACATGACAGCGCTTTTTTTGTGCAAAAAATCAATGCCCACTATCCTAGTTTGATAACTTTCCTAATGTCTTTTACACTTAAAGGGGGACATTAAGTTAATAAAAAAAAAATCAATTTTCAAGGAAACACTAAGAGATATACTGCATGCCTTTAAAAGGGTGCATATATAAAATTGGGGGTGTTTTTGTTGGTGTGGTGTTGTTGTGTGTGTGTGTGTGTGTTTGGGGGTGTGGTGTGTGTGTGTGTGTGTTGTGAGAAGGAAGAGAAGAGAGAAAGAGAAGAGAAGAAGAGAGAGAGAGGAGAAGGGAGGGGAAGAGAGAGAGAAGAGGAAGGAGAAGGGGGAAAGAAAGAGAAAGAGAAAGAAAGAGAGAGAAAAGAGAGAGAAAAGAAAAAGAAGAAGAAAAAAAAGAGAGAGAAGAGAGAGAGAGAGAGGAGAGAGAGAGAGAGAGAGAGAGAGAGAGGGGGGGAGAGAGAGAGAGAGAGAGAGAAAAGGAAGAGAGATCCCAATGAATTTTAGTGAAAAAAAATCCCAAAACACAAGTTCACACATTTATATTAAAATTTTAAAAATAAATATGGTGCAGCCTGACAAACCCTTGCAAATCAAAAAATCCACAAACTAAAATTTTTCAACTTTAAAAATTCCCCAATACAAAGCTCAATACACAAAAACCTCTTTTTTACGAATAGTTGGGGAAAAAAAAATTTCACGGGCACTAATAAAAGATTTTAAAACTGTCATCACTAAATCGTCAACTGAACTTCTGCTGCAGTGCGAAACAGTTCCCTTTCTCATCACTAGTTCAAAAATGTCTTTCATCACTTCCCAAAAATTCAGCATCTGATGCAGTATACCGTCTTCGGGCCCTTCAAGTCCATTAGAAACCTTTTTTGGTCCACCAAAATTTCATTGCTCCCAGAAAAACCCGCCTGCCGCACTCAACTAAAACAAATCCCAAAGGCTCATTCCCAGGGTTGTGGGGGCCTATGGCCCCCTGTCTGTCAGTCTCTGGGACTCTGAAAAGGTGCATTCAGCAAAAAAAACTATTTTGCTGCAATCCCAATTTAAAGCAAGGGTCTTTTGGTCTTTCCCCTCGCTGCTGATCCTGTTATTTCCCACATCCCCCTATTAGCAGACGGACTTTCCCCGATCTGCTGGATCTAAAATTTTTACAAGCTTCTGGGGGGATTGGAGTTGAAGTGGAGATTTTTCTCGGCGAAAATGCCAATAGAAACAATGGTTTTCCGTTTTTTGCTGGGTCAGGAACAGGACAAACTTTTGAATTGTTCTGTATCACATGGTGGGTATAGATGTGTGTATGATGGGCCTGGGCCCCAAGGGGCCGTGATATGACCGTGCGTCCAGTGGGGTTACCATCAAAGGGGAGCACAACGGCCACCTAGTGCTACCAGGGGGAAAAAGATGATAATATCCCCGCTTCTGGCACTAAAACTGGTTCCTTGCAATGAACCCTTGTTATTTGAGCTTAAACCCGTTTGAAACCGGGCCAAAAATGTCTGGCTATTGTTGGGGAAGCGTGTAAGAGGGAACAACACGAAACAAACGAAAGAGGGGGTATGGAAAAGCAAACCCTGGTGTCAAAATAATACTCTGGCCGAAAATTTTAAAAAGGGCTTCACCCCAAACATCATTGACCCAACCTCTGCATCAGAAAGTCAAAATGGGTAGTTCTTGCTTTCCCCAACATCCGACTTTGGAGGAAAATAAATTCCACTGTCGTGGCAGGATTACACCAAAACTCTGCTTTTTTTGGTTTTCTTTGGGGAAGGCCCTTTTCTTTGTGGGAAAATTACATCTTTTTTTTCCTCCTTTTTTTTTTTTTATAAAAAAAAAAAAAAAATTTTAAAAAAAAATTTA
>NC_051425.1:31658365-31660865 GCF_015228065.2 Penaeus monodon | reverse complement strand
ATAGTCTCTTGTGTGTTTGTTTTGAATATAATATTCATCATCATCATCAAGGGGCTAACGCCGACGTGGGCGCATGGCCGCATCCACCCTTCGGTTCCAGCCACGAGGATCCCTCGAGGCGAGTCTCCAGGCAGGCACACGGCCCATCTCTAGTTCCTCACGACAGGTCTCGTCGAGCTGCCCAAGCCATGATCTCCTAGGACGTCCCACAGGTCTCCTCCACCCAGGGTTGTCTCGCAGAGAGACAACCTGGTGGGCAGGGTCGTCCATAGGGAGGCGAGCTAGGTGGCCATATAGCCTGAGTTGGCGATCCCGGATTATGCAAGTAACAGGTCCCATGCCAGTCTCACGGTGTAACCGCCGGTTGGACACGTGGTCCTGCCAACTGTACCCCATGATCCGGCGAAGGGACTTGTTACAAAGGGCATCAAGGCGAGACTCCAAGGCACTGGATAGCGTCCAGGTTTCGCTTCCATAGAGCAAAACTGGAAGTATCAAGGCCTTGAAGACACGCAGCTTGGTCCTTCTGCATAGGTACCGACATCTCCAAACGCTCTTGTTGATCGAGTTCATGGCTCCTGTTGCCAGACCAATCCGTCTACTGACTTCCTGGTCTGACAACCCAGAGATATGGACTACGCTACCAAGGTATGTAAAACTTTCTGTGACTTCAACATCCTCGCCGCAAGCATGGATCGACTGAACGGGTTCCCCTAACAGGCCCCCAAAGTCCTGAATCTTGGTCTTGGTCCAGGAGACCTCTAAGCCTAGGGGCTTCGCCTCATTGCTAAATGCATCAAGAGCCGCCACAAGTGACTCCAAGTACTCAGATAGGATGGCAACATCGTCGGCAAAGTCAAGGTCCGAGACTTTAATATTGCCTAGTGTTGCTCCGCACTGACTTTGGCTAGTAGCTCTGCCCATTATCCAGTCCATACAAGTGTTGAAAAGTGTGGGTGCAAAGACACAGCCTTGCCTCACCCCTGAATTAACAGGGAAGAAGTTCGACATACCCCACCACACTTACAGCACTTTCAGTACCAGTATAGAGGCTTGCTATCAGGCCAATAATCTGTGTCGGAATTCCCCTGAGCCTCAGGATCTCCCATAGCGATTCCCGATGCACCGAGTCAAACGCCTTCTTGAGGTCGATGTAGGCTGCAAGCAACCCACGACCAAACTCACGACGGCGTTCCACAATTACTCGAAGCGCTAGTATACGGTCTATTGTGGACTTGCCAGGAGTAAATCCAGACTGCTTCGGTCTCTGGTGCCTCAGTAGGTGGTTGCGGATCCGTTTCAGAAGAATGTGAGCGAGAACCTTGCCTGGTATCCCTGAGCAGTGTAATGCCACGGTAGTTGCTACAGTCCCAATCGATCTCCTTTCCCCTTCCAGAGAGGGATGACCACGCCCCTCAGCAGGTCAGGGGGAATGGTACCAGACTGCCAAATGGCAGTCAGGACTGTATGCAGGCCCCGAGCCATAGGTTCACCCCCAGCCTTTAGCAGTTCAGCAGGGATATCACATATGCCTGCAGCTTTCCCACTCTTCAGCTTGGAAAACGCCCAGCCTAACCTCTGTTAGGGTAGGAGGTTCCTCGCTGATGGGTGGGTCCGGCACAGGCACTGAGACATCGCTTGCATCCAAGCTAACTGTTGGAGGATCCACCTGGTACAACTGTTCAAAATACTCAGCCCAACGTTCACGAACCCCAAAATGATCTGAGATGATCCGTCCATCCGCTGATCGGACTGCAGTCATCTGTGAGGAGGGCTTAGGGTTCAGTTTTCTCAGGGCTTGGTAGGCAGGGCGAAGGTCATTTACCAAGAAATGGCCTTCGACCTCCTCAGCAAGATTCCTGATGAACTGTTCCTTGTCCCTTCTCAGCAGTGTCCGAGCCCTACGCACCATGGAACGACGCAAGACTTGATTCCCATTCAGCCGAGCCTTGCGAACGCTTCAGTGGCCTCAATGTCTCCAGGGAGATGGTATTCTGCCTTGTCCTTGGGCGTACGCCAATGGACTCCCGAGCTGCTTCGAGTGTTACGCGCTTGAAGGACTCCCACAGAGCAACTGGATCCGTTTAGGTTGCTGGTTTCTGAGAATCGGTCAGAGACTGCCGTGGCGAACCACGGGCACACTCCTCCTCCCTTAGTCTGTCCAAGTGAAACACCTTAGGGTGGCCACTGGAGGGACGGGGAGTTTGAAGTGGACCCGCAGGTAGCCACAAGCAGCCTATGGTCGGTGCCACAGAACTCGCACTCCGGGAAACCCTGCAGTTCTGGAGGATCTCATGCGTGCTGACAAGAATGTGGTCGATCTCCTTGGCCACTGTACCCGTATGCTGTACCAAGTCAGCGATGCGGTTGGAGCGTGGTACCAGGAGCAGAGATCCTTTTCTGGGCTAGCAAAGCCCGAAAGGAGGCTATTCTCGCTGCTGGGATCAGCTCCCGACCATGGGGGCCACAGACATCTCTAGCCCTCGGTCACAGCCCCGGA
>NC_051425.1:31638664-31641164 GCF_015228065.2 Penaeus monodon | reverse complement strand
TAGTAGTAGTAGCAGTAGTAGTAGTAGTAGTAGTAGTAGTATAGTAGTAGTAGTAGTAGTAGTAGTAGTAGAAGTAATAATAAAAAAATAATAATAATAATAATAATACAAATAATAATGATTGATATTACTATGTATATTAGTGCACTGAGTATCGACACTAGCTCTGGTGCTACATAACGTTTCTATCAAAATTCCATTCCTATCATTCCATAGTTTGGTTAGTGGTATGTCTATAGAAAGCAATGATCAATATAAAGTTCATTGAAATTTCATGCAAGGAATGGACTGGAGCGCAATTTGTATTGCTCTTTGGCGTATGTATATATGTATTTATGTACATATATACATATGTACATATGTATATTATAAAAATGTGCCTCTCGCAACATGTAGGAATGAATTATAAGATAACCATAAAATATATATTATCCACCTGTAAGTGGGAGATATTGAAAAAGGACATGGCAAGTTCTTAAAAGCCAAGGCGGCTGACCCGTTCCTCTTGCAGCGGTCCCTAGACTGCCAATGCCAGTGCCACGCGGGTCACGGCGGCCTGTGGCTTCTGTCATCCTTAATCATCAGCTCAGTGTACCGCTCCAACCTGAAGGCCATGCTGATTCTGCCCAAGCTGCGCCTGCCCTTCGACAGCATGGAGGATCTCGTGCAGACCAACATCCCGACGTACGTGTCTGATGGCACGATGCTACACCAGGCGATGATGTAATCTATATCGATAGATTCATATAGATAGATATACGCTGGTGTGTGGTGTGTACTTATGAACCGTATTCATACTCATGCTGACAATGTAGAATAGGTATGAATGAGAACGAATATTTTTCACAATACAGGAGATGTATTTAACCAGTTTCGAATATGTCTTTGTCAGAAATATACGTATATTTCTGACGAAGATATATTCGAAAATGGTTAAATACATTTCTTGCATTGTGAAAATATTTATTCTCATCCATACCTTTTCTACATGTGATCCTTTTGTTATTATGATTGTTAAGCGGGTAGCTGTTTGGGGAAAAGATCGTGACTGGATATCTGTTTCTTCTGCATCTCATTTCATCACAATCCTCTGTTCTGTGAACCTCCCCCTCTGCGCAAGGAGGAGGCACCGCCCGACTCGCTCCTGGGTCGCCTCCGAGCGCAGTCCGTGTCCTACCTCGACCATCCCGCGGCCATCCGGGAGCTGATGGAAGGCCACCACGCATCCTTTACTGGCCGGGTTGTCAGCCAGTCCGTCATCCATATGATATTCGAACAGGTTAGCAAGCCTCGTCACTCTCACTGATAGATTTCAAAATATTTATTGTGAGATTTGATCATGATGGCTGGGCGATGAGATGTGGTTTGGAAACGGAACGCCAAACGCCAGCTGGAAATAAATTATGTTTAGATTATCTCAAAATTAAAGACGAGGATGCACTTTCAGCTATCTAAACGTTGGCATAAGAAGACACTACGATAATGGGAAAATGACTGAGCTCCATGGAGATAGAATCATCCTACTTAGAGATATCTTACCAGACAACTTTACAGACCAGCCATAATTCACCTGTTTTTTCAGACCAAGAGCTGTCCATTGTACACTGCCAAGAGACGTTCTGGGGCGGCACGAGCGTGGCCTTTGCTTACCGAAGAGGCTTTCCACTCAGATCGAAGATTGACAAGGTGTAAGTCATTGTGTCTATACCTAACAACTGCGTGTCCTGTTTGTGAATGTCTGTCTTTGTAGTATCCTCAGCTGCATTGTATATTCTGTTCCCATCTACATTACCATTTCCTAAAGCTTTTTTTTTTGTGAAAAATGCCTCCCTTGCCCTTCCAGTCAGCCACAAAGACATTCTACCATGCGGGGTAAATGTGGGTTAGGGGAGTGGGCATCACTACGTACCTTGGCACCGGGGGGGGGGGGGGGGGTATCTGCCATGTCTCGATACGTTGCGTGATGTTGGAGAGAAATTGCTCTAGTGAATGCTGGGGAGTGTGAGCCGCCTTCGTGTAGCTGGCAGATAGGCAGCGGGAGTGGACATTCTAGCGATACCCAATGTGAAGGGCAGGTATAATTGATGACTGAATTTATATATATATATATATATATAATATATATATATATATATATATATATATATATATATATTATATATATATAGATACTAATATTATATATATGATGACTGAATTATATATATTATTATATATATATATATATATATATATATATAATATATTATGTGTGTGTGTGTGTGTGTGTGTGTGTGTGTGTGTGTGTGTGTGTGTGTTGTGTGTGTGTGGTGTGTGTGTGTGTGCTGTGTGTATGTTTGTGTGTGTTGTGTGTATGTGTGTGTGGTGTGTGTGTGTGTTGTGTGTGTGGTGTGTGTGTTGTGTGTGTGTGTGTGTGTGTGTGTCTGTGTGTGTGTGTGTGTGTATATTATGATATAGTGTATATTATATATATATAAACATATATATATATATATTTTTA
>NC_051425.1:31634198-31638564 GCF_015228065.2 Penaeus monodon | reverse complement strand
AAAAAAAAGATATCTGAAACCAATCTGTACCAAGCCCGGATGGGGACCATAAAAGTTCCCTTCCAAAATTGAGTGCTGTTAGGTAAGACCCCCCCAAACACCACTTTTTGTGGCATCAACTTTGCCTGACTAAAAATTTCCCCCTTGTAACAAAACGAACCCCCCTATCAGTAGATGATCCACTAGATGGCTACTGTCTCAACCAAACTTTCCCCCTTTAGAACACACACACACAACACACCATATCTGTACATTTCCTTTTAACTGGAGTTTTCCTATTTTTAAAAATGCTTACTGGACTCCCCTCCTCCCCTTTTTAAAAAACTTGGATAAAAGTAGACAAAAGGGAAAGGGGGTTTCCATAGTATAGGGGGAAACCACCAACTGTCGACACACTAAACTGCAGAGGGAAAGCAGCGGGGTCCAGGGGAAATCTGATCTCATTCCTCCCTTGAGGACCAACAAAAAAGTAAAAGGCGTTTCATCTCTGTTGCCTCTATCCTGCAAATGATCGAGCCTTTACGTCTCCGAAAATGGTTGAGTGGTCCTGCAAAAATTATCAGGAGGGGACTGGAAAATTTTGGAATATGGGGCGAGTTAAGTCGCCTCGCTAGCCCCCCCGGAACAATACATTACATGAAATAACCTCCCTACCAAAGGGGGGATAAACTAAATCCCCATGCAGCTTTGGCAGAAAATTTCTGGCAACCCCCTGAACTACATTAACAACTGACTGCAGTCTACCACGGGGAAAAATTTCATTTCATCTGTTAAAACTTCCCTACATATCTAGCATTTTTAAATTTAACAACATGCTTTTTATTCCACACACACTTTAAAGTCCTTCCTTCAAAGTCCCAATTTGTTTCAAAAAACCTTTTGTGTAGGGGCCTTTTGGGTGTAGAAGGCCCGGGGATGGGGCCTTTTAAAAAATTTTGTGTTGGTGTGGTGTATGTGTGTGTGTGTGTTGTGTGTGTGGTGGTGTTGTGTGTGTGTGTGTGTGTGTGTGTGGTGGTGTTGGTGTGTTTGGGGGTGGTTTTGGGGTTGTGCTGCGTGGTCGGGGTGTTGTGTGCTTTTTTTCTGTGTGTCTGTTTGTGACATATCACAATGTGGTGTGTGTGTGTGTGTGTGTGTGTGTGGGGGTGTGTGGTTGTGTGTGTGTGTTGGTTGTGTGTGTGTGGGTGGGTGGGTGGGTGTGTTGGTGGTGTGCTAGTGTTAGGTATATAAAGCGTACATCAGGTTTTTTAACCTTTAAGGTTCTTAAACATTTCTTTTATTTCATATATTATATATATATATTAATATATATATATTTATATATATATATATATATATATCAATTTCATACACGCACAAAAAACACCCCAACCACCCCCCACACACCCCCACACCCACACACACACACACAACACAAACACAAAAACCAACACAAAAACCACACCACACACACACCACACACACACACACACACACACCAACACCCAAACACAAAAACCCCCACACACAACACACAAACACACACACAAAAACACACACAAAAAAAACCACACACACAAAAACAACCACCACCCCACACACACACAACCCCACCACACACCACCCACACACACTCAACACACACAAACAACACAACACACCCCACACCAACACACCCACACCAACACACACACACAAATATAATATTTATATTATATATTATAATATATATAATATATATATAGTGTGTTGTGTGTGTGTGTGTGTGTGTATTATATAAAATTATGTTATTTTAATATATTATATATATATATATTTTTATATATATATATACATAGATAAATGTATGTATATATATAACATTCATGTCACGTATAATAATTAAAAGTTGTGACCCTCATTTCTTATGAATCGTCAGCCAGAGACCGGATCTAATCAGTTTCCGTCCCGCTTTGAAATATCTATAGTCCGTCCAATCAAGAAATTACAATCCAGCTCCTATAAATGGCCTTTGTTGACGCCTCGGCTCTACGAGAATATATTGACAGTACGCACGCACGCGCACACAGAAAACATATATGAATATATATTATTATATATATATATTTTATATATATATATATATATATTATACATATGTATATATCTAATATATACACATTTATTTATATATATATATATATTTATATAAAATATATATATATAAAATATATATATTATATATATATATATTAATATATATATTATATATATAACATATATGCATATGCACATGCACACGCAAACCGCACACACACAACACACACACACATACACATATGTATGTGTGTGTTTATGTGTATATATATTATATATATATATATATACATATATATATATATATTATATATTATATTATATAATATATATATATATCTGTGTGTGTGTGTGTGTGTGTGCGCGCATATATTGTATATATGTATAAAAGGTATGAATAGAATTAGTATCCTCGTCAGAATACATACATCAAGAAATTTATATATCAGACATGAGCTGACGAACACCTGACGACTGTGCCTCCAACTCGTTGTTCGTATAAATGCTGCCGTGAGCTTGGGCAGTTTGCATCTGCCCGATGCTGTTTTTGACATTATTTTCCGTCGAAATGTATGCTGTTTCCCATGATTTTTCTTTTTTTTTGTTCAGTACTTCTGAACTACTATTACTTCTAAACCCCTCTCCGGCGTTTTGGGGCATCAGTGATTCCCACATGAAGAATTCCGGGGACCTCATCAGACCTCTTCAGAGTTCCGGGTGCAAAAATAAAAAGCTTGCCAGTGTTGATGTAAAATTCCTCCTTACCAATGTACCCACAGACGGAGCAGACCGAGCAGTCGAGAGGGTCACCTGCTCCATGACAGATGCTGAACTTCCGTGGCCGAAACATAATTTCTTTCGCCTAGTGAAGTTATACGTGGACTCCGGCTACTTCGAATTTGCTGGAGAAGAATACCAGCGGATGAATGGTCTTGCTCTGGGCTACCCTGGAGTGCAGTCATGGCCTGCTTGTTTATGGAGACGCTGGAAAGGGAAAACTACGAGGACATAATCGGCAAACATTCAACTTGGCTTCGTTACGTAGATGATGTCCTCGTCATTGTCCCCAGATAGTCGTGCTTATAACATACACTGATGCGGCTTAACTCCGTTCACGAGAAAATCCAGTTCACCGTGGAGGAGGAAGAGGATCAGAAATTACTTTTCCTGGACACTGATCCATCGGGGTGACGACGGCCTACGTTTCTCTGCATACAGGAAGCCAACAAATAAAGATGATTAGGTCCATTATTACTCCGCCCACAGCAATAAAACAAAATCAGGTGTTGTAATTGGCTTCTTCCTCAGAGCACTGAGGACATGCAGCCCTGACTTTCTTGAGGATGAAGTTGCCTATATAATTAATTCTTTCATGAAACACAAATATCCCAGAGGCTTCCTGCTAAACCTCAGGAAGAAGGCAGAGAACATACTCGCAAGAACAGACCTTGCACCCTCTTACTAATAGTGTTCTTATATTACCACCATGTAACATTTCCCAGGCGATCAGCAGATACTTCAGCTATACAGTGAGAATCGCCAGCACATCCGGGGAAAAGATACATGACATAATGCGAGACAGGAAGCAGCCCGAAAGCAACCCCAACAGTGCTGTATATCGCATATCCGCAGCGGTTGCGATGCAGCATACTTTGGTGAAACAGGCCGTGGTTTCAGAATCAGGATCAGCAAACATCGAACTGACATCCGTCACCACAGAACTTCCAACGCCATGGTGGACATCTACCGAACTGGAACAAAGCAGAAGTAGTATTTGGAGGACTGAACAAACCAAAATGGAAAATTATGGAAACAGCATACATCGCGACGGAGAATAATGTCAACACGGCATCGGGCAGATTCAAATATCCAAGGTCCGGCAGCAATTATATGACGAGTGGGAGGTCACAGGCGCAGGTGTTTTGCAGCTCATGTCTGACACACCACACACACCACACACGCCACCACCACACACACCACGCACACACACACACACACACACACACACACACACACACCCCACACACACCACACACACACACACACACCCCACACACACAACACCACACACAACACACACACACACATATATATAAAATATATATATAATTTTATATATAATATATATATATTATATTTATATATGTATATATATATATATAATATATATATATATATAATATGTATATATTTTATATATATATATATATATATATATATATATATATATATATGTAATGTATATGCTCTGTAATTTCTTTGATGTTGCATTTCTGACGAATATATAATTGAAACGGTGAAATATTTTTTTTTA
>NC_051425.1:31632723-31634098 GCF_015228065.2 Penaeus monodon | reverse complement strand
ATCTAAGTAAGATCAGAAAAGAATAGATGCTAGGTGCAATGCTAGCAATACGAAATAAGCCCACGAAAACTCTGGAAGAGTATGTAGTGAGAGGGAAATGAAGAGACACAGAGCTAGGAGAGGGAAAGGGAGACACAAGAGCTATGGAGAGGGAAAGGAAGAGACACAGAAGCTTGGGAGAGGGAAAGAAGAGACACGAGCTGGGAGAGGGAAAGTAAGAGACCAGGATCTAGGAGAGGAAGTAAGAGGGACATTGGAAAGTGGGGAAAGGGTGAGGAAAAGGCAGAGAAGGGAGGTCTGGGGGCCTCACAGGAGAATATTGGAGAGTGGGGGAAAGGTGAGGAGAGGGGGAGAAAGGGAGAGGGAGAAAGGTGAGAGATCGGGTAGAAGAGGAGAGTGAGAAGGTGTGAGGTCGGGAAAGGTTAAGGAACAATGATGAGGACAGAGGGAAAAGGGAAGAGTGAAAAGGTAAGGAGAGGGAGACAGGTAAGGAGAGGGGAGAAGTGAAGAGGGAGAAAGGTGGAGCAGGGAGAAAGAGGAGGGGACAGTGAGGTGGAGAATGGGATGTGGAAGTAGAGTTGGAAAGTTGAGAAGAGGAAAAGGGAGGTGAGAAAGTGATGATGAGCGGGAAAGGGAGCTGAGAAAGGTTAGGAGAGGCGGAGAAGAGAGAGAGGAAAGTTTTGAGGAGGGTTTTAAGGGGAGAGGGAGAAAGAGAGGAGAGTGGGAGAAGGGGAGAGGGAGAAATGTGAAGCGAAGGGGAGACGGGAGAGGCAGCTCCCTAGGCGCGATCCATGCAGGGCCCCAGGAAGGAAGGTGGGGCGAGGGAGAAAAGTGAGACAGGGAGAGGAGGATAGTCGGAAGGTGGTGATAGGGAGAGAGGAAAAGGGCGGAGAGTGGGGAGAGGGAAGAAAAGAGAGACGAAGAGGAGAGCAGGGAGAGGAGGAAGAAGGTGGCGAAGGGAGAGAAGGGTGAGGGTGGGGAGGTATGGAGAGAGGAGGAGGTCTGAGTAAGTGTGGTCTCCTCTTTATGTTTTCTCGTGCTCTCTCTCTCTCTCTTCTCTCTCTCTCCTATCTCCTCTCTCTCGTCTCTCGCTCTCATCTCCTCTATATATATATATCTTATATCTATTATATATATATTATATATATATATCTATATATGTCTCTATTTCTATATATATATATATATATTTATATATATATAATCGCTCTTTATCTCTCTCTCTTTATTGTGTCTTTCTCTCTCTTTCCTCGTCTCTCTGTCATAATCTCTCCTCTCTCTCGTCTCTCTCTCTTTTCCTCTCTCTCCTCCATTCTCTTCTTCTCTCCCGAACCCCCCTCTCTCATCTATCTCGCCTTCTCTCCCACACCTATAT
>NC_051425.1:31610223-31615223 GCF_015228065.2 Penaeus monodon | reverse complement strand
AGATACAGATATTATAGAGGATAGAGAGAGATAGAGGGAGAGAGATATAGAGAGACATACATAATATTAGTAAGAGATATATATATATAGAGAGAGGTAGAGAGGAGACGAGAAGAGGAGAAGAGATAGAGAGAGATATTGTGAAAAATATTTAGAGAGAAGAGAGGGGGGAAAGTAGATGGAGAGATTAGAGAAATGAGATATAGATATATAGATAGATGAAATAACAGATGTAGAGATAGATATATTAGATAATATATGTAGTATAGATAGACATATATATATATATATATATAAGATATAAGATAATATATGTAGAGATGAAGAGGGATATATCTGAGATAGATATAATATACTATAGGTAATAGATATATTAGAAGATGTATAGGAGTGATAGAGAGAAAATATGTAATATAGATATATATAGAGAGATAGTATAGAGAGAACATATCGGTATGATATGATATAGAGTAGTATAGATCTAATATTATTAGAGAATAATAGATAGCATAGAGTATAATATATAGATAATGATTAGAATGAATGATCTATATATAGATATATAAATAGATGAGATGTATATGACATATAGACCATATGTTAGATATATAATTATAGAGATAGATATAGACTATATATATAATACATGAGATTACATATATATAGATATAAAGATAGATATAGATAATTAGTACAAGAGAGTATATATGGATAGATATAGATATAGATAGATAGAGAACAGATATTATATAGATATATATATTATATATATATATATATAGAGATATATGTAGTAATAGATATTATATAGATGAGATATAGAGATATACTTATTATTTAATAACAAGTAGAATAATATATCTGTATAGATATAGATATAATAGAGATATTATTAAAGTATATGGATATATATATATATATAGACATATATGATATATATATCCATAGATATGAATATAGAATAACATATCTGATATATAGATACATTATAATGATATAGACAATAATATTATATATTAGGTAGATATAAGAGAGAGATATATAGATTCTACATAAGATATAGATATGATAGATATATTATATATTATATAGAGATATAATTATATTATAATACATATATATAGAAGATGATAGAATATTAGATTATATATACATAGAGATAGATAGATATATAGATATAGATATCATATATTATAGAGATACAGATATTTAGAGATATATGATACCATATATTGATATATAGATATATATATTAGATACATATATTATATATATATAGTATATATATTCTATATATTAAAAGAGAATATAATGTATATAATATATATTAAGAGTATATATATAGACATATATATATATATATATAGATATATATATATAGAGATATATATATATATATACTATTATATATGTGTATAGATATAAATTTATATATATATATATATTATATATATATTTAATACAGGGTAATATATATATATATATATATATAATATATATATATATACAAAGAGATGATACAGTGCGAGAATATATATATGATATATAGTAGATATAGAGACATACAGATAGTAGTAGATATAGAGAGAGCTATATATCTATTATTATATATAGAGATAGACAGAGATTATATATTTAATAGATACATACAGATATTATATATGATATTATTATATTATATATATATAATATACTATACAGATATTATATATATAGAATATAGATATATATAATAAGATATATATATATATATGCTATACATATATTATATATATATATTATATAGAGAGATATTGATTTTATTTATAGAGAGAGATACATATAAGATATATATATATATATATATGAGAGATAGAAATATATAGAGACAGAGATATAGTATAGATATATATATATATAGATAGATATATTATATTAGACATCGTATAGATACTGAGATACAGATATGATATAAATATAGAGGATAGATTATAGATAGATATATAGATATATAAGTATATGTATATGAGATAATAATATAGATATAGATAGATTTAGATATAATATATGTATTAGAGTATATAGAGATATATAGAATATATGTATAGTATATATACATATATATTATTAGATATATATATAGAGAGATTATATAGATATAAGAATGGATCAGATATTATATAGAGAGATATCGATATATATATATAATATATATAGATATACAGCTATTATATTATATATATATATATATATATATAATATATACAATATATTATATATATATTATTATACTATATATATATATATATATATTATATATATACAGACATATAATTATATCTATATATAATATATATCTATATATATTATATATTATATATATATCTATATATATATAGACATTATATTATCTATATATACAAATATACATTATAATTATATTATAGAGATATAGTATATACTATACATATATTCATATTATTATATAATATATATATAAAGATAGTATTAGATTATAATATATATATATATATATGATATACATATATTATTATATTATTATATATTATATATATATATATATATAATATTTATATATATATATATAACTATATATTATATATCATATATTATATATACATATACATCTATTATATATATATACATATATTATATATATATATAACATAATTTAAGATATAGAGATTATAGATAATATATATATAATATGTTTATATAATATATACATCTATACATATATTATATATATATATATATATAGATATAGTATTACATATAAACATTAGGAATAGCAAAAAACACTTCTGTCACGGGCTGTGAGACATGGAAGGGGAGGAGAAAAACCACACAATACAAAAAAATAGGATTTATTGAAAATGAGGGCTTTACCGTTTCGAAATCCACTTGGATTCCATCTTCGACCTGAAGATGGGAATCAGGTGGGATTTCGAAAAAAACTGTAGGGTTTTCATTTTCAATAAATATAGTTTTTTGTATTGTGGGGTTTTTTTTTTTCTTCCATACATATATTATATATTAGATATATATATTATATATTATATATATTATATATATATAATATATATAATACATATATTATATATATATTGAAATTATATTATAATATATATATTATAATATATATCTATATAACTATAATAAACAATTATTATATATATATGATAAATATGTTATATTATATAATATATTATACATATATTATATATATCTATACAATATATATATAATATATAATATAATATTTTAATTATATATCTAACATATATTATATATATATAATATGTATAGATTACATGTATAGCGTTATCATATGTATATATTATAATATATTATGTATATATTATTATATAAATATTAACTATATGTATATATGTATATATTATGTATATAGATGATATATATCATATATATATATAATATTATATATATAGATATGTATAGCATAATTATGTGTATATAATATAAAATTATTATATATATAGATATATATAGATAACATTTATGTTATTATTATACTATATATATATATATATATTATACATATATTAGATATATAGTATTTTTTTTTTTTTTTATATTGTATATATGTGGATGGATGTAATACACACACACACACACCACTGTATGTAGAATACATACATAATATATATAATATAATATATATATATATAGATATATATATATATATATATACATATATATATCATATACATATATTATATATTTAATGTTAATACATGGATTCTCTCTGCCTCCTACACATCCCCCCCCCCAATCTCTCTGTCAGGGTGGTACGTTGATTAAAAAAAACCGCGATCACGGTCTGTATTTGCTTCTCTGGTTAGGGTACGTAGGCCCATTGAGGTGCCCGACTTGAATTTATGTTTGGGTCTTTGCTCTATCTTCGCCTTGTTCGGGTTTGGCCTGTTGCCCGTTCAGTGCGCTCTGACATGCGACTCATTGATTGTGATTCTCATTTATGCTTACGGGCTTTTCCCGTGTTATTTTTAGTTTTATCTCGGTTTAAAATTTTTTTTCATTTTTTTATTTTTCATTTTTAATTGGTAGAGAAGCAAGAGAATAGAAGGAGGAAAATGTAGTAATGGCTTGAAATTCTTGGCTTGCACGCTCTAGTTTCTCACAGGTTTAGCGGCGGAGGCTATCGTCTGTTTAGACCCGAGGGGTAGGGGGAAGTGGGGTTTGGTTTTTTTGTCGTTGTTGGAATTTTGGAATTGGCCCCCCCGGACCCCCCCCCTCAGCCCCCGACGCCCCCCCCCCCCGACCTCCCCACTATGCAGAACGTTATTTCTAGCCCACTGGCAGCGGGGCGTTTATAGAGGAGGTAGGTATCAGAAGACGGCCCTTCGGATTTAAGCAAGCGAGGGTTACAGGTTGGGGTGGTGGGCGGGCGGCGTTTGGGGGGGGTTGGTGGGGGGGGTGTTGGGGTGGGGGGGGCGCTGGGGGATGCGGGCGGGCGCCCCCCCATTGGAATTGAACCCCCCCCTCCCTAAGTATTGTGGGTTGCGGGGGCCTGGGCCTCCCCTCGGGAGAGGAAGTGGATTAGGTGGGAGGACATTAGAAGGCCCCGCGTAGGCTCTACCTCTTCATCATTCGTCTTCGCCATAGGTGTTCCTATTTTAGCCTAGCGTGGATTACGCATCGCTGTTGGTTGTTGGGGCCGGGTAGTGAGCGGATGGCCCGCCTGCTGCTCCTCTTTTGCCGGCCTCGCGCGCCAGCGCCCGCTTCTCTGCCCGGCCCGCCCCGCCGCCCGCCGTCTCCCGCCCGCCGACGACGTTTGGAAGTAGTAGAAGCACTAGAGAAGTGAGTTAAGTGAAGTAGCTAGATGATAGTTTGCAGCGGAGGGGTGGGGTTCATTTTTCTTTCAATGGTGTCCCATTTGTCAGTTCGCAAGCGGTCGAGGAGGGCGGGATTCGCGACTGGGGTTCCGAGGCCATGAGCAATGTGGGACGTTTTGGCCT
>NC_051425.1:31602723-31605223 GCF_015228065.2 Penaeus monodon | reverse complement strand
GAATATACACCGAGGAGGAGCTTAGGGCGATGAAATATGGCGGCCTGCTCAAAATAACGAAAACCAGGGCACTGAAAACGACGGGGAAGAAACTGAAGGCAAGTTAAAAGTTATAAGAAAGGAACTCCGCAAATAGAGTTTTTTTTCTTTTTTAGGCATTGGTGTCACTGTAGTAATTTCTGGTAAATATTTCAGCCCCCCGCTGCCATAAGGAACTAGATAAACTTTACCGGTAATGGACAGAACGACAACATTTAAGACATTTAAGGCATTTCCTTTTAAGTTGATATGAAATTTATATTGCACATAAAAAAAAAAAAAAAATACATGGTTTGATGGCTGTGAGAAACCACTGTCCAGTCTTGGAAATAACCAAGTGAGGAAGGAGTTTAGGAAATTGTTTAATGAGGTGACTGCACCCTTTTGAGAATCTGTTTGCCAGCAACCGTGGGGGCAACCCTTGGGACCCCACAAACATTGCCGTGTGAGCCAAAATCCTTCCGAACCCAGGACCCCACTGGATTGCCATGGATTCGGTTCCCATGCAACGTGTGCTCCGAACGATTTTCTCAGTTTTTTTAACATTATTCTTTGCCTGTGTTGAATGTCACGTATCAGTGAGTGCAGTTTTTTTTCTCTTTGTCTATGACGGTATCATAAGATTTTCCCTATCTTAGTGCAGTCATGTAAACATACCAAAATGGGGTATTTCCTTACACTTACCACTCCCTGACTCCATGTAAAAAAAATTTTCAAAAATTTAAGTTGCCACAAGTGGGTGAGTCCGTTGATGGGAATTCCACCCCGGCAAACATTGTTCGCCGTGGTTATTGTTCCAGCACCGGATCTCATCACATTGTGGTTATTCGTCCAGCATGCATGCTTTGTGCATGAACACACTCGCGCTTGCGCAATCATCAAAGCCATTGGCACCATATTTTGTTTTAGTCGCCATTGATGGGGGGTAACAATGGATTCCACATGGGGACCTCTGAAAACAAACAAATTTGCCGAATAATGAAAAGCTGGAGATTTTCAATAGCCAATGGAAGACTATATTTTAGACTTTTCTAGGGGATCATGCTCCTGGAGTTCCCTGTGCAATCACTCTCTATCTATCTCTGCTATTTATTTTCCACACGGGGATCTCTGAAAACAAATAAATTTGCCGAATAATGACAAGCTGCAGATTTTCAATTAAATGGCAAACAAAAATTGCATCCTACAATATTGTCGGGAAAATAGCTCTACAGGATAGGTGTCCGGCAGAAAATGCCAGAAAAATATCCCAACAGACACGAGATACGACAACGAAACTCTCATGAAATTGTTAGACAATTATCGCATGAGCGCAAGCGCAAGTGTGTGTTCTTGTGTGAAAGTGCTCTCTTGCAATTTGGTCAAACTCTTTTTCACGGCAGCAAAACTTGCAAATTTCGTTCCCAATTTTATAACAATACATTGTTATCCACCATCTATGGCGAGTAAGACAAAAAAGAGAGTGTTCGTGCGCAGAGCATGCATACCGGACGAATAGCCACAATGTGACGAGATCCGGTGCCAGAACAATAACCACGGTGAACATTGTTCTCACTCTGGTATGAACAGCAAGATGGAGCTGAAGTTAGGGAGGAGTAAGTGGACTTTGGCTGTGAGTGGCAATCTCTTTCTTTTATTTGTGAGGTTACCATTTGTGTCTGCAGTTTCCTGTACCAATGACTGCACCTTTTTGTCCTCTGTAAGAATATCATCTTCAACTTGCCCTAGCTTTGTGCATCCACACTAAATATTAACCCAGAGTATTACTAACCTGTTGTACAACTTGCAAAGGAAACATTGCAGATGAAAAGTCTTTTTTTTTTCTCTCCATTACAGGTGAAGTTTACCTTGTACCATATGGCTGTGTGAATATGAAACTAATTATATATATATATATATACATATACATATATACATATTCATATATAATGAACATATCATATATATGAAGTATATTTGCTATTGAATATATTTATAAATTATAAAGCATTACATCAGCATTGACTTTCAGGAATAAGATCAAGAAATTATGTTCATAATTCTAGCACAGCATATATAATTGAGAAGGCTTACTTAATATACCATGATGGTACCAACAATTCTAGTATTGATAGATTGCTTACGTCATGCATTGTTTAGTAGAGTACTTATTTGTAGATAATATTAATCCGCTATATCAGTGATATTGGCAATAATTAGTGTGGTAGCAATTTTAAATTTAACATCTGTAGGTAATACACTCTGGAAAATCGGAACTATTAGAGACAATCAATAGTCTACATAGATATGTATTTAAATTCCTTGTATGATGTTACAAAAGTAGTATATGATTTTGTTCCTTTAAAAACCTTTCTTTGTCTCTTTTTAACAGACAGAAAAACTGATTGAGATGATCTTAGAGTCACAGACTTTACCCGACATGACTGATGATGTTGCTGCTGTTTGTGCTGCTCTTGACACT
>NC_051425.1:31590223-31597723 GCF_015228065.2 Penaeus monodon | reverse complement strand
GCATCACAGAATATTCCACTGGAGCTTCATGATGCCGAAACCTCCGTCACTGTATAGAATGGGTTAAAGAGCAGACATATTTTTGACAGATTTATGTCTTGATCCTGCTTTCTAGGAAGGACTTCTTTACAGGCTATATCTGCTATAATTTTAGTTTATTGATTGTGATTGTATGCTTAGTTACCAAGGAGTCAGTTACTAGTCCTGCCTATCTCAGCTATTTACTTTCTCTGATGTTTAGAAAGATTTTTATTTATTTATTATTGCTATTATTATTTGAATAACATTATGATAATCATAATGTCTATAATAATAAAAAGAGTATCAATTTTAATGGTATTACAATGAAAAAATCTTAAACTCAAGGAATGAGGAAATCAGGTCAGGTTATTATACTCTACTAATTGACTCCTTGGTGGCTGAACAATGGGTTAAAAGCACTTATTATCCCCCATAGAATTGTTAGCAATGATGGACCCCCCACCCCTGTCTAGACACCTAAACATGATTGCCAGACTGTAAAATGTAGTGTCACCCAGGTGAATGTAATATATATACACATAAATTGCCAGGAAAGGGTCAGTTAGTCTACTTGAACTAGGAACAGATATTTCTAGTCATTTTGCTGTGTATGGTTACTCCTTAAAACTAATTATAACTGAGTTCAGCAGAATGCTTAAAATTTGTATCTATTAAGGCTTCTTCCTTAATGTCAGTTCATTATTGTATTAAAGTAACCACTCCCTTTCCAACAGCCACAAGATCCCCAGCTAGATTTGGCAAGACCCCAGTTGGGAACAAAGAACCCAAGACTGGCAACACCACCAAATCCCCAAATCGTGGCTCTCCCCTTGCCTCCAAGTTGGCCAAAGTGCCCTCCAAGTCTCCCAGAGAGGTCACGACCCAGTCCAAAGCCATTCCAGCAAAATCTCCAAAATCAGCCAAGAAGTCTCCAAAGGTGGCAGTCACGTCAACCAAGAAACCGATGGGCAGTAACAAGTCTCTGAAAGTGCCCGCCCAAAAGTCACCAAAAGTTGCCAGGCCGTCACCCAAAGCAGGCCAGAGTCAGGAAGGGATGAAGGTAGCACCAGCGTCAAGCAAGAAGGTCTCGCCGAAGTCTCGTGTCAGTGCACTGCCCAGGTTGCTGAAGGAAAACATGAAGCCAGGTGAGTGTCTTAGGATTGATGACTATGAAACCGTTTTTTGTTGATACTCTAGAGACTGGATTTTGGTTACTTCATATGAAAGCAACAGAACCATAAGAGAGTAAAATATTGTAATCATAAATTTTTTGAGTGTTAGTTGATTTTTTTTTATAGGTGGTATTCTTTGTCTTTGAAAAAAAAAAAATCCTCTATATCATACACTCATATCTATTATTGCAGCAGCAAGGCCATCACTAGTTAGCCCAGCTGTGGCTAAAGTGGCATCTATGAAAATGCCCCCGAGTCCAGCATCAAGCAAAAAGACAAATGAGAGCAGTTCCAAGATTCCGGCTAGCAAACCAACGGGGTACGTCCCCTACAGAGGTGCTCTGAAGCCCTTCACTGACCGTGCTACCCTGAACAAGATGGCTGAACGAAACCCAAATCTCAAGTCAAGGTGAGACAGGTGTAAGAATGTTGTGCATTGTGTGTTCAAGAAAAGGTCTGTTTGTGCATATAAGCTGGATTAGAATGAAGGTACCTCTAGGTAAACTAATGCTTGGGAACCATAAACCCTCCAGCCTGTCTGAATCTCAACTGCAAAGGTCTAATTCTTCAACTTTCACTATGACAGAGTTCATTCTCTGGTTCAGTTCAGTTGATTGCCATATATCAAAAAGTTAATGTGACTGAATGAGTATTGCCATCAAATTAAAACACACAAAGTAATAAACTTACATTTTTATCATATAAATGAAATGTATATTTATACACTTGTAAAATAGCCATATTTATAAATAGCATAAACAGTATACTGGGATGAGAGTCTTAACCCACTCATGATGGGATGACATCCTCTCACTTCATGGTAGACCACCCCTCCCACCAGGATGATGTCCTCATATTATGTGTGGTCAAGACTGCATTAGTTGTGCTTGTTAAACAGTTTGTGATTGTTTATCGCTGGCTGCTTTTCGTTGGGAAACAGCCCCTCAAAAGTAAGGTTAAAGCCTCTTTTTTGCCTCATTACCAAAGAAAATTGTTTATGCCATAGCCAAAAGCATAGAGAACAGGGTATCTTCATATTTTATGTGCTGATTTTTCCCTTGAGCAGCTGGCTGTGCATGCTGCACCCTAACATTATGTTCAATATGCCACTAGGAACCTGTGTTGTACTTTGTTAACACTTAATACATTGATAACAAAAGTTTGTGGGGGGAAAAGCCTGCCACTTTTTGACAGGCTTTTCATGATCATGGTGAGTTATTAATTATTATGATGAATATAGAAAAAAGTAATGAATGAGCATGAATGCTTGTGCCCTTTGAACTTAATTCATTCTTGTTCATATATATACAAATTCTTATCCTTGTAACCAGTATTGTATTGGATTTCAGGGAGCAGATAAGAGAAGGTCAGAAGAAAATCCTAAAGGGAGTCCGATTTAACAAGAGATTCGAGCTGCAGATGGCCAAGAGAGGAATCAACCTGTAATAGTAATAAGGAACCAAACTTCAGACATTTGTATTTGCTTGCTTTTGTATATATATACATTTCTGGATGATATTTCCTCCCCTTTTTTATTCATTCTCTCTCACTTTACTTCTTTCCACCTGTCAGTGATTTTTAACATGGATTGCAAGTTACATTTGTATTGTATAGAGGTAGTAGTCTGAAGAGCTTGTGAAGTATTTAGTTTTGAACAAGGATTTTGGTAACAGATTATCATAATTATGGCATTATCTTTTTACTTCCATTTCAGCTGACCTTGTAAATGTATTTTAGCTTTGAAAAATCATATTGTAAATTCTCAATATCATCAACGTATTATTTTAGTTCACTGTAACCTATTGTTAACAAGTTATTTATTAGGACATTACATACTCGTCAATGAATATTATATTTTTTCACATTTCCAGGCTTTAACAAAAAGCATTTATACAAGCATTCTTAATGGCTATGCATTGATTAATTTATTGTCTTGAAAGAGATAAAATGCTGGAAATACAAATGTATTGTGGAAAGTCTTGTAAGCATTTGTATTTTCTTAATAATTTAGGTAATCCTTAACGCTGATATATTTACATTAATTTACCTGTCTAATAGGTAGTTTTGCATGCATATAATGTCTTTCTTTTACTTCCAAACTTTTTGAATTAGGAATACTTCTGTCCCTGTTCTTTGTATATAAAACATTTTTATATTTCATTATTTTATTTGTTTGCAGCATTGCAAATAACACTGATCATTAAGCAAAGTTGTACCTGCTGTGTTTCTAAACTGATATTCTTTGTCAGCTTTAGCACAGAAAGTTTTATGTTTTTGAAAATAATAGAGTATACAACAGTCCTTTTGTTTGAATATGATTCCTGTGAGTTGCATCTTTTCTCTCCTAGTCACGAGCCTGTCAATTCTCAAATCTTGGCACTGAGGTCAATACAGTTCATTATTGTATGTACTCCATGTGTTTTCTCTTATATCTGATGTTCATGACAGATGAGTATTTTCAGTAATATCCAGTTGATGCCAGTGGCACACATATATATATATATGCATTGTCTACTGTGGTTTTGTTTATACACAGATTGCTCCAGAAGCACTTTAGCCATTTGTTATGCTGTATTAAGATGTCCATGTCACCTGGAACCAATGGGTTAATGTTAAAATTATCATGTTTATTACAATAATGCAAATGATAACAGTAAGACTAAAATGCTTTTTGCCCCATGTTCAAGGAATGGGGTAAGCAGGTGAGATCAGGTATACCTAGATGGCGACTCCTTGGTGACTAAGCTTTTATGAGATCATTTATGTCTAAACAATTGATAAAACAAAATGGTGGTTAGGGTTGTGGGTGAAAAGGAACTGTACATGTGCCAAGAGTTACCCAGTTGATTATTCATAATCCACAAAGCTAGGTGGTATAACAGGTGCATAAGAGTGATTTGCACACCTGTGAATTGGATTTCATTAGGCTAGAAGTAAACTCCAAATTGGGCAGCCTCAAATTATCCAAGTTCTGTACAAAAGTTATACTGGTTTCAGTTGTCAGCTGGTTTGTGAGTTCATGGCTGATATATATGCTCTGTAATCTCACTAATGTATGTATATCTGCCAAAGATATAATCGAAACTGGTCAGTTACATCTCTTGCACTGAAGAGATATTCATTCTCATTCTTTCTTTTCTACATTTGTCTCAATGAACACGGTCCATTTCCTAGGTACTTCATCTAGCTCTTACCCTTCATGGGGACCCAAGGGTAGATTGTTTCTCTTCCTCACATATTTCAGGCTCACCATGGCCAGTAATACAAGATTTTGTATCCTGAGGCTTGCCCCCTTATCAACTAGCTTACCTCAAATTAAACTTTTCTGGTTTCTCGAACCCTGACTCCTTTGACCTTGGCGCCAACCACTGCTACTGCTACCCCCTCTTCGATGCTTGCTGACAACTTGATCCATGCCTAATAATCCACCCAGGTCAGCCTTCCAAATACATCCCTTCCATCTCCCAACATCCTCCACTCCATCTCCTCATGTAGTATTCTCTATATTCTGCCCCCTCTGTCTTTATTACCACCCTTCATCCTGATTGTCCTTTTCCCCAGTACTTCCTCTCACCACACCGCTCCCTCCACTTCTCACTGAAAAACCTATTCCTCCCCTGCCTCACTCCTCCCTTAATGCTTGTACTGGAGCTGTTTCCACTTACTGGCTGACTGCCCTGTCTATGGCAAAGATTGGTCAGATTGTAAAAATGACCTGGTTGCCTGCCTGATAACTATAATGCAGTATCAACACAGTGCTATACTATCCCCCCATAGGCCTCCATAAGCCCACCAATATTGCAAAAATTACTTTCCATGAACCCCCCCAATTGCTTAGCAGAGGCTGAGGCTCAATGCCAGTGACCACCAATATCTTGGGCCTCAGCCCTCAACTCGGCTAATTTTACAGTCTTCTCTTCTTTCCCTCTCGTTTTCCTTCTCTTCTCCATTGCCCAATCCCGATTTACTGCAGCCTATATCTCTGGTTTTCCTCACTCGTTCTCTCCTCCCCGTTCCTCCAACCTGTTGAACATCGTCAAGGAATCCCCAAATTTTTCCTCTGACAACTTGTTCTTCCTGAAACGCTTAGATTCCCTCCTCTTGATCTAAATGCTTTTCACCCTTAACCTCCTCCTCCCTTTTATTAATCCTCGCCTTTCCACATTTTCTCGCCCAAATACCCTTTTCACCATACTATCATATAGTGCTGTACAGCTTTTGACTTATTTTCTAGTCATTAACTAATTTAACCAATACTTTACCATAGTGCTAAATGACATTTGATGTCTAGCACATTTATTTGTTATATCCATATATATGTGTGTGTGTGTGTGCATATATGTATATATATGAATATATGTGCATGTATATGTATGCATATATGTATATGTATATATAGACATGTATTTTTATGCATTTATACTGTTCTGCATATATGTATTTAGCATATGATATATATATATATATATATATATATATATATATATATATATATATATATATATATATATATATGAATAGTTTTTATACTGATATGACTGCTAATGAAATAACTTTCATTAATGAAAAACATTATTTTCATTGTTTTGTACTGTGGATATGACCCAAAAAAAATAAACAGGTACTTTATGAACATGCACTAAAAAGTTGAACTATAATTTACTGAAAGGATGTAATTCAACGTTGTTTAATCACATAAATTGTATCTACCTCAGCCAAAACTTTACATGCAGAACACAGAACTAACAGCTCTTTTTCGGGCTGTTCGCTACGTGCTCTAGAGGAAGTCTATACGTTACCAGATGCAGTGACGTGGTTATTAACGTTTTTTTTCCAAAGGCGATGCCCTGGAACTCGCGGATGAACAAAATGATGGGGAATGAACTCTTTAGTGGTTGTTCATTTCCTAATGGGCGTAGCTTTCTTTTGTGTGGATGAACCATTTCGTTTTGTGTGTCGTATAGTCATATAAGAAAATCTATTCTGCAGACTTCCAGACGACTTTGGTCATCACAAATAATACTCATAATCGGACTTCTTTTTGATGTCGCGGACATTCACGTTGAGGTTGCAACATGTATCACATTAGTTATGTCCTGTCTTGGCTATGTGTTAATTTCTGCAATTGGTTGCGGGGATTTTGGTCTTTCCTATCCCAGTGTCTGACGACCATTGCCTGGGACAGAGCTTCTGCAAGGGAGACCTATTCCCTCCATCATAGATCATTTCCTTTTATTTATATCTTTGTGTAGCACATGCTAAGCATATACCCTGAAAGATATCTAAACTTTCCTCAGTTATTATTATTTTATCATCATCATCATCATTCTTATTATTATTGTTCGTAATGTTATGCTAGTAATTATTATTATGACATCATTATTATTTATATCATCATCGTTATTATTATTTTTGTTGTTCTTGTTATTTTCATTATTTTATTGTTGTTGCTGTATTTGTTATTATTACTGTTATTGTTTACATTATTATCATTATTACTTTGATTATCTTTACTATTATTAGTAGTAGTGTGAAAATTAATAGTAGTAGTGTCATTATTATTACCATTAGTTGTAGTAGTTGTTGAAGTAAAATGGAAGCATTATTATGATTTTTGCATATGTTTTCAAAGTTATTATAACTATACTACTTCCACTACTAGTATTATCATTATTGTTATCATCATCATTTTGTTTATTTCTATCACCATATCTATTATTACCGTTATCATTAATATCATTACCATTACATTTATCACTCTCATCATTATCAATTTATTATATGCTGAGCATACCAATTAGAACTGCGATTCCGCCGCCAGAGATAAAATAAAATATCATAACCACCATTTACGAATGGCGGATATGATATTCTATTTTATATCTAAAATAATTTATGGAGTTGCAAGACTGAGGAGATGAATAACTGCAATATTTATGCAACATTTACTTCTACTACAACATAAGGGGAACGCACATGTATGTTACATCTTCATGCTCATATATGGGTGAAAACGTATACGTACATATAGGCACGCACACACATTCAGATATATTTATATATACATATATATGTATATATATATATATATATATATATATATATATATATATATATATATATGTGTGTGTGTGTGTGTGTGTGTGTGTGTATGTGTGAGAGAGAGAGAGAGAGAGAGAGAGAGAGAGAGAAACGCAAAAACACATTTACAAACACACACATTTAAGCTGTCAGCTTAATTTTCGTAGTATAATCATTAAGCTGAAGAGACATGGTGATGAGCTTTTCTGACGTAACACCTTCTGAG
>NC_051425.1:31580223-31585223 GCF_015228065.2 Penaeus monodon | reverse complement strand
GAATCAGCATGGCCTTCAGGTTGGAGCGGTACACTGAGCTGATGATTAAGGATGACAGAAGCCACAGGCCGCCCGTGACCCGCGTGGCACTGGCACTTGGCAGTCTAGGGACCGCTGCAAGAGGAACGGGTCAGCCGCCTTGGCTTTTAAGAACTTGCCATGTCCTTTTTTCAATATCTCCCACTTACAGGTGGATAATATATATTTTATGGTTATCTTATAATTCATTCCTACATGTTGCGAGAGGCACATTTTTATAATATACATATGTACATATGTATATATGTACATAAATACATATATACATACGCCAAAGAGCCAATACAAATTGCGCTCCAGTCCATTCCTTGCATGAAATTTCAATGAACTTTATATTGATCATTTGCTTTCTATAGACATACCACTAACCAAACTATGGAATGATAGGAATGGAATTTTGATAGAAACGTTATGTAGCACCAGAGCTAGTGTCGATACTCAGTGCACTAATATACATAGTAATATCAATCATTATTATCATTGTTATTGTTATTATTATTATTATTATTATTGTTGTTGTTATTATTACTTCTACTACTACTACTACTACTACTACTACTACTACTACTACTACTACTACTACTACTGCTACTACTACTATTATCATTGTTATTATTATTATTATTATTATTATTATTATTGTTGTTGTTGTTGTTGTTGTTGTTGTTGTTGTTGTTGTTGTTGTTGTTATTATTATTATTATTATTATTATTAGTATTAGTAGTAGTAGTAGTAGTAGTAGTAGTAGTAGTAGTGAGGATGATAGTAATCCTCATATTAAGAATTTTGACAACAGCATTAATAATGAGAATTATGATAATTATGGTATACTAAAAATGATACTAACAACTACAACAAAATAATAGGAAAATGAAAACACAAAACAGAAAAAAACACGCATAACAATCTGAGATTCCCCCTGTGCGTAACCACTATTACAATAACCTCCAAACGTATTACACATTCACAAATAATACACAGAGCACAGCACACTCACACTGGCCGAGCAGGAAGGCCAACGTCAGGTAAGCGGATCTCCACATATTCCCCAGGACTGTCTGCTCTGGCCCTGCTTCCGCTCCCCCTGCTCTCTGCTTCCCCTCGGGCCTACTGGGTGGGGGGGGGAAGGGGGGAGGGAAGGGAAGGAGGTCAGCCGCTTCTGTTCACGTAATGTTATTTGTTATTTTTGTTATTGCTGTGTTTGTTGTTATTGTTATTATCGTTTTTGTTATTAGCGGTGTTGTAACACTTACAGTTATTATAATTCTTACGTCTGTTACATCAACTGCTACATCATTATAATTATCATTATCATTTTTATCGCTATTAACATTTCTCCCAGCCATCACCATCATCATTATTATTGTTTTTTTGTTGTTGCTTTGATGTTATTATTATTATTTTTTATATAACTATCATTATCATCATTATTATTATTGTAATGATAATGGTAATCATGAGGATAATACTAATACTAATAATGATAATAATGATAATAGTAATAATAATGATAATGATAATAATAATAATAATAATAATAATAATAATAATAAAATAAAATAATAATAAAATATAATAATATAATAAATAATATGACATAATACATAATATAATAAATATGATAATAATAATACTATATATAATATATATATAATAATAATAAAATAATAATAATAAAAATAGCAATAATAATATAATGTAATAATAATTATATATATATATAATATTATAATAATAATAATAGATTATTTAATGCCCTTGATAATTGATTCATGTTGTTTTTAATTCTTATTATTATATTACTATATTATTATTATTATATATATATAATATATCATTATTATTACTATCATTATCATCAACTTATTATCTTATGTTATTATCTTATTTTAATCATTACTAGTTATTTATTTATATTACAGTATTATCACTATCATTATTATCATTACTATTGTTACCATTATTATCTGACTTTGTAATATGATGACAATTATTAGTATTATTAATATGTTACTATTTTCCTCCTCACTATTATCGTCATTGTTATTACTTTCACCATTATCATAATTATTATTGTTGCTATCATTATATTTTGTTATCATTATGATTATCATTGTCATCATTAAAATTATTGTTGTACTATTTTCATGCAATTATTGTTATTTTATCATCATTATCATAATTATTGTTATTATCATCATGATCATTATTATCAATATATTCATATTGTTATATATTTTTTTATTATCATCATTATTATGATACTGTAATTAACATCATTTTATTATTACCATCACATGTCCAAAATCACCATCATCACCATTATTATTATCGTCTTTATTATTATTATCATCATTATTAGAAATATCATTATTATTATTATCATTATTATGACTGTTATTATTATATCATTATAATAATAATGATAATAATAATAATAATAATAATAATGATAATAATAATAATAGTAATAATAATAATAATAATAATAATAATAATAATAATTATCATTATTATTATTATTATTATTGTTATTATTATGACTATTATTGTTATATTATTATTTTTTACTATCATCATTATTATTATTTTTATTATTATTATCATTATTATTATTGTTGTTGTTATTATCATCATCGCCATCTCCATTATCGCTAATTACTGTCATGATCAGCATCCTTATTAACAGCGTTATTAATCTTATCACTTTGGCTATCCTTACCGTTATTTCTATCATTATGATAGTTATAAGTGCTCAAAAGCGTAAACCCGGCCTAGTCACTGCTAATATTATCATTATTATGTGCATAATTCTCATGCATTATCGCCCCTATTATTATTATTATTCTAATTATCATATATCACTAAATTACGATTATTATTATCACCATTACTTTCCTGTTTATTTATTTATTTATTTTACGCTCTCCGAGACTGCCCAACTCACTGCAAAAGGATTCAAGTCAAAATTCCCTTTCGTTCCAGGTAAAGCCGACACATTTATTTTAAAAAGATTAAGCAACGCCATCGCAATTATCATCGCTACCGCTATTGTTATTTTTGGTCACTGTAATCAGTAATCAGTGCTAATATTATTCTTACATTTGATTATTAACATAACGTTTTTTATCAATATTCTTTACCGTGCTTATTATTGCTATCCTTATCTCTTGTAGTACTAAGAGTATTATCATTAAAGATATGATATTTGCTCTACCTACCCAAGGCGAGCGTGGGCGGAGCAGGTGAACAGCTGTGTGGCGAACAGATCGAGGGAAACCACAACCATCGTCGCCAGGAGAAGGAACCAAATCTAGAAAATATGATAAGGAAACATATACACACACACACACACACACACACACACACACACACACACACACACACACACACACACACACACACACACACACACACACACACACACACACACCACACACACACACACACACACACACACACACACACACACACACACACACACACACACACACACACATAATATATATATATATATATATATATATATATATATATATATATAAGTAACAAAAAGTAATATTTCCGAAAATCAAAGAAAAGGTTAAACAGGTAAACTAAGACCACAGTGGGGTTAACTTACTCCTCTTATTTACTTGACCAGTATGTTCATACTAAGAACCAGCGATAACAGCTTTGTATATGAAGCTTTAAAATCTTTATCCCTGTTTTATTTTAAGTTAAACGTGCAGAGGCCTCACCTGCGCGGTGTAAGGCTTGATGAATCCCAGAAGGTCGGACTCGTAGACCGGCCGCCTGTACGTCAGGATCTGCTCGTCCATGAACAGAGGGATGCTGAAGTCCACTACCTGGGCCCGGCCAGCGTCGATGGACATCGTCACGCCCGACATGTCTGCCTCCTGGCGAGCGGAAACGAGACTCGTGAATCACGTCGGGAAATAGCTGAGAGGGACGAACAGGAGGTGCGACAGAGGGAAAAACTGATTGGAAAACGGCTGAGAGGGGTGGTGTTGCATGCATTGGGACGAGCCGACCGCCACCCTGGTACATTACTTACAGAGTTGTGAGCACACACAATTTCTGAGACAGGGACCACCCACAACATCCGCTGGGCTGGTAAAGAGATTATGCCGCATGCTTACATCATGGCGGCAGGTGCGCCTGCTGGCATAGAGTGTCAGAGAATAAAATGAGACAGCCATGAATAACTGACTCAGGTCTGACTCATAAATAGCTGGAAGGCCCGGGCGAAGCTAGATCTTCGCAAATCTCAAACAGTAACACAACAACGGCCGAGAGGGACGAAGAGGGAGTGCCTCAGAGGGAATAACTGAGTGGAAAGCAACGTACAGACTCCAGGGCAGTCATCGACTGTCTCCAGCACAGCTCACCCAAAGACAACATCTACCTTCTGACTACTATCCTCACAATAGCACAGAGGATTCTTGCTCAGGGTAGAAGAATAATCATTAACTGGGTCCACAGCCACATTGGCATCAGAGGGAATGAGCTTGCTGACAGACTAGCCGGCATTGGCAGGGGTATGCCCCCAAATCCCATGATTATACAACCAAGCCGCAAATTACTAAAGGTGAAGTGTACTGCCGCCGCTCGTACCTTCCTCCTGCAGCTTCACAGAGATCCTCCCCCTCGGCCAGCTGGTACTCAGACGCCACAGGCTATGAACCACTGGCACTCTCTGAAATAATCAACAGAGGTACCGAGGTCATTCTTCACAGAATGCGCCAAGGTTTCCACTGTGCATGGCAGATTATAGAGACAATAGACCGTGAAGAGAGGTGTTGCATGCATTGCGGCGAGCCGAACGCCACACTCGTACATTACTTACAGAATTGTGTGCACACATAATTCCTCAGACAGGGTCCGCCGACAACAGCCGTCGTGCTGGTAAAGAGATTATGCGGTATGCTTGCACCATGGCGGCAGGAGCACCTGCTGGC
>NC_051425.1:31572723-31575223 GCF_015228065.2 Penaeus monodon | reverse complement strand
AAGGAAGAGGCGGATAAGGCAGTCGACATCGCCATGACGGCATTCAAACAGACTGTCGCAAGCATAAAGGGAAGGAAGAAGGAGAGGGCCAGATCAGCCCAATCCTCTCCCTCACCCCAGGTCGAGACTCCCCTCCCCACTTCAACCCAGGCTATGCCCTCACAGGCAGAGCCTAGCCAGGCTGATTCAGTGCCACAAGCCGAATCAGAAGAAGCTGAGCCTGCCCAGGCAAGGCCAGCCAATGCACAGAAACAGCCTGGCCAGAGAAAAAGCCAAACACGTCAAGTCAGAGCTACCAAAGGCTCTCCACCCCCCAGTGGACCAGGGATAGCCTGACAGCCGAAGGAGACCCCTCAAGCAGTGAGGATCTCACAATGGAGTTGTCAGACTCCGACTGTCAATCCGAATACGACGATGTCTCTGATGTAACTATCAATTAGTAACATCATGGCACACAATCTAAGTATTCTGCAGTGGAACATCTGTGGCTTCTCCTCAAGGAGTGCCATCCTCCACGCAATAGTGCGTTCAAGGAGCATTGACATCGTCATGCTCCAGGAGACATTATCAGCGGAAGCTGTTCCCTTCTCTGGGTATCACGTCTACGCGCTGCCACGTTCCGATGGCAAAAGAGGCCTGATAACCCTGGTCAAAGCAACAATTCCCTGCTCCGCAATAGCCGATGCACCGCCCTGTGGAGAAGATGCTGAATCTCTTGCCGTCGAGATTCAACTGGCCGGGAGGCCCCTGAAATTGTACAATGTGTACAGCCGGCCACACTGTAGCAGCTTAGACATCAGCCAGGTATGTGCTTCTGCAGCACACGACCGAGTGATCATAGGGGGAGACTTCAATGCACACCACCCCATCCTGGCTCCCTGCAGGGCACCGGATGTGGCTGGCTATCACATAGCCAACGTGCTTGAGACATTCCCCGAGATCGCTCTCCTCAACAGCCAGGAGCCAATGCATGTGAGAGGAGGGGTCCTAGACCTCACCCTGGCCACTGCGACTCTAGTGGAGAGGATTGGCCGGCGTGTCGATGAGACCATCACTAGTGACCATTATGGCACTATAACTACCCTCATGGATAGTGGCCCAGCCGAAATACCACGACCGAATCCAAGATAGAAAACAGACAAGGCCAACTGGCAGGCGTTCCAGAACGCCTTGGCCCGCTGTCTCAGAAGCAATGAACCCACACAAAGCGAAAATGTGGAAGTGCTACAAACCAGACTTGTAAATGCCATTGATGAGGCAGCCTCACTGACCATACCCAAAACTCGGCCTGGGTCCAGGAGTCACGAAGACACCTGGTACTTCAATGACGAGATCAGGGAGGTCAACCACAGGGTAAATATGTGCCGAAAACATTTCCGAAGGCAAAGAACCCCTGACAACCTAGCCCTCCTAAGGGAGGCTGTCAGGGATGCCAAGGAAACGGCCAGCAGAGTGAGGCAGGAAAAGTGGTTGGAATGGTGTGAGTCCTTCGATCACCATACCACCCTCTCAGAGCTATGGCAACGGGTCAAGCGAGCCACCAGCCGCTCAGCCCCGAGATGCACGCACCACGACCCCCAGTCAGAGGCCAACAGACTGGCGCTCGAGTTCTCTGCGAGAACGAGCTGAGGGCAAGACAAGAACGCCTACAACCAGACAGACTTGCTCACATCAGAGAAAGGGCAGCCAAACCCGATAACTCAGACGTTATCTTTTCTCTGAGGGAACTAAGAGATGCATATAAAGCCAGTTCCAACACAGCCCCGGGCTCTGACGGGATCTCGTACCCCATCATTTCCCACCTGGGACCGGTAGGTGAGCTTGCATTCCTGCAACTCATCAACAAGTCCTGGGAAACTTCCACTCTACCCCAGAGTTGGAAGAGGGCTACCATAGTTCCCATCCCTAAACCAAAGGAGCAGGGGAAGTACCGCCCCATCTCTCTCCTCAGCTTTCTGGCCAAGACTGCCGAGAGGATGGTACTGAACCGGCTCCGATGGAAAATGGGACCCCCACACGAACACCTCCATGGGTTCACCAGGGGCATGAGCACAGCGCACAGCATAGCCACGCTCTTGAGCACAATAAGCACGGGCACATCTGTGGCAATATTCCTTGACCTGGAGAAGGCTTTTGAATTGGCAAGTCCTCTTGCAATTCAGGAGAGCCTGATCCAAAAAGGAATCAGAGGTAAGCTCCTGGCTTGGATAGGTGACTACTTTACGAATAGAACAGCCAGAGTCAAATTCCAAGGTCACCTATCACAGCACATGCCACTAGAGAATGGAACGCCACAGGGTGGGTTTCTCAGTCCAGCCCTTTTTAATACATTAATGTCCTGTATCCTCAACATAAACCTCCCAGTGGGGTGCAAGATCATCTCCTATGCAGACGATCTTGCTATCATCTCCACTGGACCATACTGCCTAAACAAAGCCCAGCGTTGTCTGGACCTGGTATCCGAGGAGTGTTGCAGGACAGGACTAAAGATCTCTGCAGC
>NC_051425.1:31560223-31565223 GCF_015228065.2 Penaeus monodon | reverse complement strand
TATTTATGTTGAACAAAATAACACCCCATGGCAGAAACCACAAGTTATGGTTGAAGCTTGGCTACCTGAAGACTAGCTTAGTCAATGAACAATATTACAAAGACACTGCATTATATGAACAAGGAATTTGAATATATTCTACTCACCAATATTCTCTACAAATGTACAGTAAAGGAATTCCTTACTGTTGTACATAAAACTATTGTTTGAATCTGCCACCTACCCACAAAAGCAGTAACCATAAGTGGGAACAATCTCTTTGCCTACTAACTGCATACTACCCTTTGTAGCATTTTCCTGAAGTAATTTTGTTAGCAACACTCTCTAGACTGGTTGCTAGAAAAAAAAAAGAAAAAAGAAATGTCAGAAGCACAGTGGCAATACACGTGTTCAGCAGTCTAAGGCTCACCTACTCTTTTCTACATAGTATAGCTTAATAAGCTCTCTTTAATCATTATTATTCTATAAAACAAAAAGCTGCCATCTATTGATCATAAACAGACTTTTGATAGCAGTCTCTAAAGAGTAACTACCTGATAGAAATTTGAATGAGCACATAAAAAAAAAAGTATATAACATTTTCAAAAAGCCTTTAATCAATCACCTAAATTTTTAGCAGTCTATCTTATACCAAGCCCAGAAAATCTACAGCTACCAATAAGTTTGTGGTTTTCTGAGCTTCAAATAACGGCATATAGCAACAACTCCTTATATGATGAAGAGTCTGAGACAATGAAGCACATTAACTGTGCTAAATTTCATCTGAAATGAACATGAAGTACTAATATAAACACTTCAAAGAACTTCAACAGTGAAATCCTCTTATTCGAGACTGGAAGAAGAGATGAACACAAGTGGTCCTAATCCTCATAAAATGTATTAGTACCACAAATTCATTTCGAATGGTAAGAGTATTGAAAGGACAGCAGAGCTTCTTTCCAAATCCAAGTTGACATTTGTATTCTAACGGAAAAGTGAAAACAAAATAAAAAGTAACAATACAACTAATGAACTAAAAGAATTTACAGTGAGACTTCTTTATGGGTGATGGCCAGAACTAGGAAACAATTTTCACATTTTAAACTAAAATTACTCTTTAGCACCACATGATCAATCTAATCAAAAAATGAATGTAATCTAATGAGCAGTTTTGGCGATATCTAACCCTAAAATGCCTTTGTTGCATAATAAATATGAATTTTGGAATAATTTAAGAAAGCTTTGACACTCCATTTCCCTGTGTCCAACCCAGCTTCTCTCATCAGAAACCTGCAATAATCTTTCCTACACTTTTTAATCCATTCACTCCTATAGCTTTCTTTCCTCTCACTCAGTCATTCATTCATTCTCCCGTTTATGATTTACTAGTTCATTCTGTCTCCCTTTCTCTTTCTATCTTATTCATCCATTCACTCAGTTAGTCAGTCAGTCACTCTCTCTCCCTTTTTTATTCTCATTCATTTTCCCGTTTCCTCTTTCCATCTAAAAAAATGGTTTTCTGAGCTTCAAATAACGGCATGTAGCAACAACTCCTTATATGATGAAGAGTCTGAGACAATGAAGCACATTAAGTGTGCTAAATTTCATCTGAAATGAACATAAAGTACTAATATAAACACTTCAAAAACTTCAACAGTGAAATCCTCTTATTCGAGACTGGAAGAAGAGATGAACACAAGTGGTCCTAATCCTCGTAAAATGTATTAGTACCACAAATTCATTTCGAATGGTAAGAGTATTGAAAGGACAGCACTGCTCATTGTTGGATTAACTGACTTCACAGTAATAGGATTCCACTGCTACAATAGAGCCTCTTCTGTTGTTGTCTTTGTAGCTGTTCATATTAAAAATTAGATGAAAAAATCAAGGAAACTTAGGGAAATTTTAAGTTGATTCTTCATTAGCATGATAACAGTATTGACCAAAAACCTGTTGTTTCTATTTAAATTTCTATTGAAATTGTGCACCATATTATCTTCATTTGTTGATGACCATTAAGAAATGATAATAAGAGCAGTTTTTGATGAAACAGAAATGAGACTGACCATCACCCATAAAAAATCTCTGTTAAATAAAAAGCAGACTTATATTCCAATTTCCCCCCTTTACCTTTTACAGATTATTCAGAGAACAAAGTTACATAACTAAAGTGTAGATGTGTAGTAATCCTTTTCAGAATCCAGTTAATTTTTCCCCTCCAAATTTCTGTGGTTATGCAGTGCACTATTTACAAACACCCCATTTGCAAATGAATTAATGTATTCAAATCTTCATTTGTTTATTTAAATAGTTGAATATACTTCAGCTCAATAAAAGTGAAGTAACAGTGAAGCTTATCCACTTGCACCTTTATGGGAGTAGCCTTCTGACCTCTGATCAAAGACTTTGCATGGAAACAAAATTATTGTTCAAGTAATTCTCTTGCTTAATGATAATAATAACAGTAAAAGGAATTGAGAACAAAGGCTCACTTATATCACCTATATCACATGGAAAATATATACAAAGATCATACGTGTAAAAAGCTCGTGCACATGATGGATTACAAAAATGCACAACATATGAAAAAAACAGACATGTGCATGTGTACAACATTACTTATATTTGCTCATACAAAGAGTGAAAGTCACAAATAATGAGCTATGAAATGATATTCATCACAAAAACCAGGAAGTTAACAAACAAAATGTGCATCTTTAACACCCTCACAAACACCTATTTTATAAATAATAAACATGCAAAGTGATAGACCATTTAAAATATTTTAGATACAACTTACACTGTATTGGTTGAATTGATCGAGAGGCACTTTACATGAGGATGGAAACCGAGATTCTACAACAAAATCCTACTGTTGGAAAGGACAATTAGGATATGAAGAGATGAATATAAACAACTGACATGTTTTATATCCCCAGAAAATTTATGAAATCTTCTTTATGCTAATCTTAATCCCTCAGCTATATGATACATTCATTAAATCTATTTGGCAAGGTCCCATTGCATGGGTATAGTCATGAGGGGTTAAGAGAGCTTACAAATAGCAATGCTGTCGAGCTTATATATATTTGAACCGTATTCACATGTGTCACACTTAAAGTACCTTTGTGCAAGATCATTGGTCTGTAAAAAGTACATACACAGACTTTAAAAATATTCAGTAATATGATGAAACAAGTATACAGAATAACTGCAAAAAGTTACAATGTATATGTACAGCTGAATAACATCTGAATGGAATTGTTGATTCCAACCCCAAACTAAACTATACTAACACTGCACAACAAAAGTACATATAATGCTCTTGTAAATATAGGAAAATCTGAAAACTAGACAAAAGGACTAAAATGATAGCTGCAGTTATATAACCATGTAACAATCAACAACCATGAAAAGTAGAAAAAGGAAAATCCAATGCTTATCAATATCATCCATGTTTCAAACAGAACTACATAATGATATCTACAACTGAATGAACTTTGCATTACCAATATATACATATGTTAACTTCAGACCTTTGTAGATCCTGCAGCTTAAGGAGGAAATGGTCCATTGCACCTATTGTATAATATTTACAGCTACAGCACTTGGTCAGTACTTGGAATTATAGTGTATAAATCTTTTTCTTGTAATCCACAAAAACAAATGTATAACAAGACACAATTACTTTGTCAAATGCACCAAAATAGTCTTACCACTATACAGGAATCCTAAAAACATTATGACAAAATGCTGCCATCAGTAAAAATGATGATGCAGAATTTTACCAATTCTTTCTCTTAGAACAAGAAAAATATTAAATAGAAAAAATTCAACTCCATTACTTGAAGCCTATCTTTTATGAAAGGGCTTTCCATTTGACTTTGACATACAGTATAAATCCGTTTTAAATGAGACGTAACACTATGATGAAAACTACTTCATAAAAGTAGAAAGTATATTTAAGTCATCAGCCATCTGTAAGACTTCTGCTTCAGAGATTTGTTTATATAATACAGTTTCTTTGTTGTCTGTCATCTCTGAAGTTATTTTTACTTGAGTATCTTCATTGTAATGTCTGTTAAGTGATCTGCAGTTCCTCTGCCTACAAAGTTAAATTCACACTATGGGATGACCACTTTTTATGCAAAACATATTTTCTCTGACTATTATAAACAGTTTCACAAATGATGAACCCACATAATTAAATATCACCTCAGACCCTTACCTGCATTAACCAAATATATGCAATTTGCATAGAAGTGTTTCCTAACAGTCTAGCCTTTGTCCACTCATTAGAATATAAACTCAAATTATAGGAAAACAAAGTACATAATCTTCAGTGATCTGATTTCCCTAAAGGTCACACAAATACCAGCATTCAAATCTGTAGAAAAAAAGATGAATAAATAAATAAAGAAAAAATTGTATTGTCTGTTGTATGGGATTTGGCACTATAAAGTTGCATTTTGGAGTCTGATATCCTGCCATTACAATAAGATGCCTCCTGATATAATTTACTTTATCAACAACTTCACTGAAATACTTCCTGAACACATTCTAATGTGATCTTTCTCCTCTAGAACAGGGAAGGTTAGGCATTTCAACTTGTTACACATAGAGAACAGGGCAGGATAAAAATTTTGACTTTGGAGAATAAAGAGGCAATTTCATGAAAGATAAAGGAAAAGAAAAGAAAAATAGTGACAGAGCAGCCTGAGTGACTGTGGTTCCTGTTCTCCATAATTCTCAATTAGTAATAAGTGAAATCAATGACAATGATGGCTTGGAACACAATACTGACTAGTTATACAAACACTATCACAGAAATAGCACTATACAGTAGTTGGATCCTGGAATTGCACAGAGAAAAGTTTCAGATCCTATATAAGTCATGAATATGTTTGAATTGTACTGTAAGTAAAAGGTACTTGAGTATTTCAAATGCAAAATGTTATTGCATGTTGTTACATTTGATATGCAAAGTCTTAGCCTAATGCAATGTATTTTCTTATGTCTTG
>NC_051425.1:31540223-31550223 GCF_015228065.2 Penaeus monodon | reverse complement strand
ACACACACACACACACACACACACACACACACACACACACACACACACACACACACACACACACACACACACACACACACACACATACACTTAAAATACCATCCAAATCCAACTCTAAGATACCAGTCAAAATCAAATAAAAAACAGGACTTCCTGTACTGACCTCCACAACCACCATTTATGTGGTTTAAGCCTTCAGTTGAGTCCTGAGAACCTGTGTCGGCCCCACACAACACATCCTCATCCAGACTGCTGCTTCGGTCGATGTAAGGGAGTGGACGATGGACGCGACTCATGACAGCTGAACGGAGAACTTGTTTGTTGAAACATACATATGTGTATTTGGGTATAAATTGCAATGTGTGTGTGTGTGTGTGTGTGTGTGTGTGTGTGTGTGTGTGTGTGTGTGTGTGTGTGTGTGTGTGTGTGTGTGTGTGTGTGTGTGTGTGTGTACATGTATGTATTTATGTATGTATGTCTGTTTGTCTGTCTGTCTGTATGTATGTATGTATGTATATAATATATACACATACATACATACATATATACATACATACATACATACACACAAACACACACACACACACACAACACACACACACACACACACACACACACACACACACACACACACACACACACACACACACACACACACACACACACACACACACACATATGTAGGTATATATGCTGAAATATGATGGTGTTCAATGTCTCCATGTATATATTTGCAAGTTCACTTTGTACTTGTATAAAGTTTATGGCTAAAAGAAGTAAAATTTTAAATCAGTTTACAGAAGCAAAGCATTGCAAAGCTGAAATGTCTTTAAAGTCTTCTTTATCTTAAATCAATAACTGTAATTAGACTGTTTTAGTGGTCGATCTAAAGGGTGCAGGGGGTGGGGCTGCCTCCGTAAATGTAGGGCTTTCACCCCCCCCCCCAATCTTTTTAGTTACTACAATTGTAATTATTA
Organism: Penaeus monodon; assembly: GCF_015228065.2. Taxonomy (NCBI): domain Eukaryota; kingdom Metazoa; phylum Arthropoda; class Malacostraca; order Decapoda; family Penaeidae; genus Penaeus; species Penaeus monodon. The sequence goes on along the minus strand of NC_051425.1, from coordinate 31,549,246 downwards.
AATATATCAGTTATCCATTGTTCAGAAACTGCTCAAATCAATAAAACAGACTATTGATCAGGGATGGGCAGCCTTTTCATAGCTGAGACAGGATGAGCCTGGATTATATACAAGCTATTCACAATCAATATAAATTGATCTTCATACAATAAAACTAAATAAATACTAAACATGAACTTACACACTGACAGAAAGAAGAGTATATTAGAGGAATAACTGCTACCACATTAAATTTGAGAGGAGAGAGTACTAAGGCTGGGGTTTCACAGGCCAGATTGCAATGTTAATGCTAAGTAGGGTGGTAGGCCAGATGCTAGGCTTCTGCAGGGCGGAAGTTGCCCATCCCTGCTATAGATCAAAAGAATTACGCCTTTAAGTAATGACTTTAATTCTTATATATATTCCCCCCAAGCCCACCTCTCAGAACACCTTACCACCACTTTTGCCCTCCATGTAATCTTTTTTAGATCCACCAGTGCATTGTTTATTATATGATGAATTAGGTCCATATAAATCTGGACTCAAACTGAATACATTGTAGAAGGAATAAAAGCAGTAAGAGAAAATCTGTTTAAAAAATGAGAAATTACTTACCTAATTGTTATTATTAACAAAAATCTTAAGCTGTTCAGGGTCAAGCAAGTGCAAAAGAGAATGAACAGATAAAGAAACAAACAAAAAAAATATTTATTACTACAAAAAAACAACAAAAAATAATAGCAAAAACACTAAAGCACATTAACATAACACAAAATGAACAAAACAATTAATGTATCAAAAATGTCCTTACTAAGCACAAAAAAGGTATTCTAGATCTGTACAAAAAGATAAACATTACCTAAACTTAATAGCCAGGGTTCAAAATATAATCATAATCAAATTACTCAACATAATATACTACAAAAGCCTTTTCTTAATCTTCAGGAAAAGAACTACACAGTAAACATTTTTGAACTGCCCACAACCTTGTAGACAGTGTACATCCAACCGGGAACAGGCAGTGCTATCATTTTTAAGTGAATAGTGAAATCACCTAAGGGTCTGTGTGGCATTTTTTTAGTTCTCAGCATACTCTGATGATAAAACATTGATTGGTATTTGACTCATACTCTTCACATATTGTTTTTGTAAAGAAAAATGCTCTCTTGTGAGTACTAAAACTGAGGTTGGTGTAACAGCATATAACTTGCCCTGGATGGTAAAGGATTAACATTGATAAAATATTTAAAAGTTGCAAGAACTGCATGGTTAATCTCCATGCAAAGATTCTCTGCATACATTATCACAAATTCTGAATGAATAATTAAAGGACTGAAATCTAAATCTCTCTTATGTTACAAATATTGCCATATTAAGTTTTGCAAACATTTGATACTACAAAAGAGAACTTTCAGAAGACAAGAATTTGTCTTAATATGATCAAGCTTATATAATAAAAATTACACACAGTAATGATTCTTAATCATTAACAGATTGAAGGAACTTTACTGCAACAGTACTGTATCTTGATTAAAAATATATGGGTGAAAATCTGTGTGGTAGACTATACCAGCTTTTCATCATAATGATTCCCAAATGCTTAATTCATCCCTCTCTTTCCAAAGAAAAAATAATCACAAATCATAAGAACAGGACAATAATACACATACTTTTTACATTCCATAATCTAGTATCCAATAATGAATAATAACCAACAACTGTCATTACTGGATAGTAACTTTGGAAATACTTTCATTCTGACTGAAACAAAAGAGGAAAGGATAATGCAACAGAAAAAGAAAATGGAAGCAAGGGAAAACAAGGAACACAACATCAACATATCACAAGCTAATAATACTAAAGACCATTGTCTGCACATAGTAGAAAATAGCATTGCTCATGACCGATAGATCTATGAATCTCCATAAGAAACACGTGCTGACATCACCATCGTAAGTGTCAGAATCAGCAGGTGTCGTTGGTAGGGATGTGGACCTGCCGATAGTCCTTAGGGAAATTCTATTGACAGTTGGGGGTTCACGGATGATGGTGGAGCTCTCCTCAACCACCTCCTTCTCACAGCGGCCTGCATATCGGAACCGAGACCCTCGTGAGAAGAATGACCCTCCAGTCACCACCACACCCTGCTTGTTAGAGTTTTCTAGCCTAGGGGAAGAAAGGGAAGGAAGCGTGAGGGGTTTGTTTTTCACCTTATGTCTATTTTCATTTACCTCTTTGTGAAGTTTGATCACTAGAGGTGATGATTAATTGAAGATTTACAGAATACAATAAAAATGCTAATAAGAAATTATGCACACGATAAAGCTGCAAACACAGTAATATGCACAGATAGGGTGAAACACTAGAATATATTTCAATTTACATGTTTAAAAATATGTGAATATCACTACAGACCATACTTAGTATTTAGAATAACATGATTTCCTGGGATATTGTTTCAAAAGCCTTCTTTTATAACCTTATTATAAGAAAAGATACTACTATATTTATACAATTACAAATTACACCTTACAATGAAATTCAAACACCATACATATATACCAAACAACTCCACAAAGCATACAAAGAATATGTAAAAGATAATCATGGTAAATCAAGGTGTTTGTTGAACAGATATATGAAACAATCCTAGTCTCTTTAACAGCAAATTTTCCTTTAAGTGTAATTATTCTCAAACTCTGAATTTAAAACAAAGTAAAAACTAAAATGGTAAATATAATTCTCAATTCATGGTAGATAATGTGATAGTTAAACTTAAAGTAATAATCTTCACAAATGCTACCTTTTCCTTCATGTAATAAACCATACTTGAGGTTTGATTTTCAAAAATGACAACAGTTCAATAATGGTTCACAACTCGTGTTGAAATAAGATTAATATATCTTTCTTAAGAATACATGTACTCTAAACAGTATGAGAACAATAAAAACATTTAGTATCATATTTGCTTGAAGACTTTGATTTCGAAAGAGGTCTGAAATAAATCTTTTACTTTCTTAGCATGAATTCTGAATGAATTTTTGTCCTGTTCAGTATAAGTACAAGGGATAGATAACTTTTAAAATGTTTGAATGAGAATGAATAAGGCCAAGGAGAAAATGAACAGGGGTTGGCATTATTAATTTCTACATTTACTTCTCTTTAGCAATATCAATAAACATAGCTCTCTCATATAACTAACCAAAAAATATCAAAACATTTTAGGGTCAGCCATCTTGGTTCCTGTGTTTTAGAAACCTCAAACTTTTTTCACATGACCCAACTCTATGATGTGAGATTTACATTACATTCTCATCACAATTAATTCTGAAAGGTTACACATATGTAATATCAAAATGTAATTACACATCATGCACTTTGGGGTTGTTCATTCTCATTAATACTCTGACTCTTTTTATTGCAAAAAGCTCGAGTAACTGGCCGTTCCATTCTGGGTCTGAAAGGCAAGCAAAAAAGCATAACTATGCTTTTTTCTATCAAGGCGAAGATGCCTTTGAGAAGTTGGTGTTACAACATGTCTGAATGACACCCTTGTATTTCAGACAACACTTATCATTAATCATCACCAACCTATGAAGTGCATCTTTGCCTTAGAAATAAATATACTCAGAAGGAGGAATTAGCTTGAATTATGTAAATAGAAAAAGGAAGGTAAACTTCTAAAATTGGTGACCTCAGGAAATATACATTAAAAATAGTTTCAAAATGTTGAACTCTCAGAAAAAGGTTGTTTAGATTACAGAATAAAAACATCAACAAAAAATTCTACTGACTGATCTGACCCTAAGAAATCTTTCCTATTGGCAGATTTTACACCTCATGGATATCTTCTAATAACATGCCTTTGAACTTATCTGAACAGAACATGAATCAGTTATTAGAAATAAACTTGCCATGTCCAGGGATTTCTTAAACAGTCTATGTATTTGGTAATAATACTGAAGAGATACATCCTGGACTGTTCGATTTGGTCAAATGGCAACTTTTTAAATATTGTTTCATATATATTTAGGAAAAATGCATTTTAAACTTTTAAGCCATATCTACATGTCACACCATAGGAAATTCAAGAATAAATCTTTTGTGAATGATTATATGTCATTAATATCAACTGTAATGAATTATTGGCATTAGTCCACTTCATCCCTAAGAACCACAAACCCTCGAGCCTCTTTGATTCCCAACTATAAGAAAGGCCTGAGTTTTCAAGTTTCACTTAGGCAAATTTAGGTATCTAGCATATCAAGAGCTTGATTCTAAACATCAGAAATGTAAATTCAGTTGTCATAAATTAAATGCATGGAACGTTAACAAAACACAAAGTTACTGAAATTACCCCTTGTTTATGACGGAAAATCAGGATTAGTTACCATAATCATGTGAATGTTTGCAAAGCAAACCAATTCTATTTTTATCACAAAACAATAAAACAAAAATTTTTATGTGTATATTAAAGTATAAATAGTAAGAATATGTATTTTAATGCATATAATGAGATGATAATGGTATCCCAGGAGGTATGTAGTGTGGAGGAGGAGTGTGAGAGAGGAAAAGATGGGGAAGATTGGCTAGATAAAATATATTATAGAGCACGAGAATTATTACTTCACATTTGCTCCACTCCATTCACAAGATGAAAAAGGCAGGGAACATGACTGTATGACTAGCTTTGGGTGAGGAAGAGAGTGGGGTATGGGGCTGATACTATCTTGGGTTGGTTGGAGGGAACTTTCCAAACATTACCAGATATGTTAGTAGATGCTACATAAATCTAACTGTGTGGCTAGTAGAACTGTGACAAAGCTATGAGCAAAGCAAAGAGGACTTTAGTAATATAGACAGTCACAGTACAATTAAGTTGCCTAGTTTAACATTACTATTCTAGGTGCTTTACAAATTAATGTGAAAACTATTGCCTATTAATTTTTTTAATTCCCTGACTCCACACAACATGAAGTAAAGTCATCGTACATTGCAGAATCTGCTACTTTTCATATTCAAGATTAAGACAATTTATTGACTTGCTAACAAAACAGCATATATGTACATTTTATGATTCACCATAAGGCTTTAAATTCTTACGTGCATGATATCAACAAGGGAAACCATGTTAAATTGCAGGATCTTACTAAAAAAAGCTCTTAAGTCTAATACACACTTTGTTATATTCAGATTATTTTCAAAACTACCAATATTATATAAATCACATAAATCATCAAAATGCTAAGCAGGGATTTCTGGGATTAAACTAGTGAATCATACAAAAATGAAATTCTATGATCACTCATCACCTATCCAATTATGGTGAATGCTATGTTGTGGAACAGATCAAATAATATCACAGATAATGGTAGTTCTATATGATAGCAAATGCAATAAAAAATTAAAAAGCCACTCAACTCTTACCACACATAGCTATTATGCTAGCCAAAAAAGGTAAATTATACAGATGAATCTACTATATGGTGTGGTACTTGACACTACCCTTGGGGCCTGCAAACACTCATTATGTTAGTGACTAAAGTTTCTAAATCTAGCAAAACAAAGGAAAAATATGTAAACATTCTCTCTCTCTCTCTCTCTCGCTCACACAAACACACATTCTCTCTCTGTGTCTCTCTCTCTCACACACACACACACACACATTCTCTCTCTCTCTCTCTCTCTCTCACACACACACATTCTCTCTCTCTCTCTCTCTCTCACACACACACACACACACACACACACACACACACACACACACACAGACACACACACACACCATACACACACACACACATACACACACACACACACACACACACACACACACACACACACACACACACACACACACACACACACACACACACACACACACACACACACACACACACACACACACACACAGATGGACAGTATCACAGTATCAATCAATATGTATTAGCAATACATATTGATTGATACTTTTGTATTGGTATTTGTATTGGTATTGTCTAAACTACTCAACAACTGTATCATTTTATAGTCATCGTTGGAACGTTTTTCTCAAAATGTATAAAAAAAAAATGATACATCAATACACTGAAATATTTACATGACCAATTTGATATTAAAGTTAATATATATGAATTGCAAATTGACCTGTTTCCTCTTTATCTTAATTATTATTTGTTATCACTATTTGTTATTTAGACATTTCATGTGCTGTAGAAAGTTTGGGAAGGTAACTAGATTATTTTTTTAATCTATATAATTGACAAAACTAGAAAAAAAAAAAATGCTTTCAAACCCTGTGGAAGCTGCCACATAACTACTATTCTTGGCAGAAATTCACACTTGAATTTTCCTTTCCACAATACAACACGAGGCCGAATATACGAATGCTGCAGACTACTGATGGCACCAATAAAAAGATTTTCCTTAGTTACTTGAAGACTTGCATCATGGCAAGTTTATTCTGGAATGCTGAGGAAGATTTCATTTATGTATTGCTGGTCTAACTGAAGTAACAAACTGCAGGATTAAAGCACTGTATAGAAAGTCTAGAATTGTAGATACTTAGTAGAATTACCAGGCATGAGAAAATTATGAAATATGTTTTTTTTTAACCCCAAATATGTTGTCTAGAATTTTATTTAAATTTTCAGCAAGATATGTATCAACCATAGACTATCTATCACATTTTGAAAAAAGAGAAGATATTTGATAATTTATCAATTTTCTTGCTTATTCTTGCTTCATCTGTACAGATAAATAAAGATAATGCATCTCAGTCTTTCTCTCTTTCCCTTCCCCCTGTCTCTCTCTCACTCTCTCCTCTCTCCTCTCTCCTCTCTCTCTCTCTCTCTCTCTCTCTCTCTCTCTCTCTCTCTCTCTCCCTCCCTCTCTCCCTCCCTCTCTCCCTCCCCTCTCCCTCTCCTCCCTCCCTCTCCCTCCCTCTCCCTCTCCCTCTCCCTCTCTCCCTCCCTCTCTCCCTCTCTCTCTCTCGCTCTCTCTCTCTAATTACCTATCTCTCTTTCTCCCACTTGATACACACTTTTCTGTTGAAGTCATTGTTTACAGTGCATCAAATATCAAAATGAGATAGTAATATGTCAATAGGGATATTTTCTTACAAAAAAGTATTGGTGATACTTGTATTGGTATCAGTATTGCTCTATCAGAATCAATTTAGCCAATTTTAAAGTATCAATGTATTGGTTTTGTTTTAGACAATTCTGTATCGATGCCCACCAGAGCACACACACACACACACACACAGACACACACACAAAAAAAAGTCATAATAACATTATCATTAAACGAAAAAAGGAAACTAATCAATAAAACAAATAGAGGAATATGAAACTAAATTTATAATCAGAAAAAGAAAAGAAGGAGATGGAGAAAATGAATTGATGTGATGCTCAGAGCCCTTTGTGATTGATGAAATTCAATCTGCCCTTAAGGAAGCCAATAATATTTTACTGAGGCAACTTTCCCTGTACAATATAAAGATAACAAAAGTCTCCTGATATCAGCCAAGATGAATGATAAATGATGAACCTTTCATCATATGACAGCAAGCAACTGAAAGGTGAAAGGTTAAAGAGTTGATCACTATGACCCAAGATGTGGAAAAAAAATAAAAAACAAAAGCAAAAAACATGGCAGTTAAGCTTAAAAAATGGGGCATGACAACATACGTGTAAAATAGCCTCTGCTCCACCGCGCATCTCCAAAGGTGTCTACAGGCAGATGCTGTTGGACATTTGAAGCCTACGGTGTGCTTCTTCTGTAAATGTACCGCATTATGAGTTTACTTCTCTACACATATAAAAGAGAGAGAAAGAAAAATGGGGAACAAATATAAAAAATAAGAGATAACATCAAAATCAAGAAACATGACAAGAGAAAAAAAGGAGTATGCCTCCTAGAATAAAATCTGAACACATCTTTGTGCTTGATTGAGCTATCTGTGTCTCTTAGTGAAACAATACAGTGAATGCAACATCTCCTCTCACACTTTTATAGTAAAAAGTATAGTTATAAGAAAAAAAGATACTAAGATACTCTCCTGTGCATTATGAATTCCTGAGATAAAATCACTGTGTATGGTTCCAGACTTATATTATACAAGGTAATGCCTAGTTAGATAAAAACATATATACATACAAGTTACTTCTGTTGCCATAAATGCCAAACACAGATAAACAATATGAGCATCAGAGAAACTACAGACTGGAAAGAAGACAAAGGAGAAGAGAAATAGTCATATCAAAATCATTAGCATTTTACTAAAGCTCTTTTTAATCTAATGATATCAAATTCAGTCTTTTACGAGAAGTACAAGAAAAAAGGACAGACATCTATGACAAGGTCATATAATCCATATTCACAATCAATTCTGCATGCAGGTGTCTACTCAACTCACCTCACAGCAGATGAACACCATACATGGTACATCTTGACATAGATTTTTCTCATACATCAAATCACTTGCTTTTAAAGAGTAAAGATCGGCATTGCCCTTTAAGAGATAATACTGGGAGAGTGAACATATATTTTCATGGCATTCATATGCTTCAGTACAATGGGGAGGCCATATCTGTAGACTCCTGCACACAGAATCAAATCCAGCAGTTGATTATATGAGCAAGGAGGAAAGTCCTCAAAGCCATTGTAAGTGACATGATGCCTTACTCACACAAAAGAGAGAAAAAAGTGTTAACTGTTCAAACCCCAAAGCAACATCATGCATTCTGTCAAAATGACAGACAGATGGGGTCCATCAACTCACCTTCGTTCTAGCATCCTAAGGCACAGCATGCAAAGCACGATGATTCTTGAGTAAAAGGTGAGATACTAAAGTCTAAAGTATTCATCAAAAAATTTAAAAATTACTTCAAAATACTTGGGCAACTATATATGAAAAAAGAAAAAAGATAGATACAGTTCAACAATAGATATACATTATGCTTTTACTATTTGTTACACAAAAATTGCTATAAAAGATATCATCAAAAGTTAACATACATATACAAGCCCACTAATACCAC
>NC_051425.1:31507723-31512723 GCF_015228065.2 Penaeus monodon | reverse complement strand
TTATCATACCGGTGTCTTTATTTTTCATGCTGCGTAGGTTTGTAACTCCTCTGATGCATAGGTAACGTACCTGCAACTGGCAAACACAAAAATACCCTCTGATAACAAGAATAAAGTCCTGTAAAATTACCTACCAATATCTTCTGATTGCCTGCAACTGTCATTCGTTACATGCAAATGCTATTATGATGTCACCTCGTCCTGCTAGCCTGGCTGCAAGGGAAGGCGAAATGGATAGTTACAAACACAGCATTATTTAGAATACCCTATCAAGGTTGATCATGACAGCAGTGATATCAGTGGTGTCCCCTCACTCTACTACTTATATATTTAGGAATGATGCTACAGAAACCTGCCTACTCACAAATTTGGCCCCAGTAGCAGGGGAAAATATTTGGGAAAATGCAAGTTTAAATATGAAGAATGTACAGAATAGACAATTTATAGTCAACTGCAGGGGGCTATGCCCCTGTAGCCTTCTTAATGGGTGATCCTAGGCACTGTGATTGTACTATGAGCATGTCATATATTGATAAATCTAATGCATGTGGCTGCACCCCCTGTGACCCCTTGAGGGAGTTGACCACCCAAACTCCCGCTAGACTACATGGCTTTAATCTTTATGAACGCTGCTCACAGCCTATGTCCAGTCGATACTCCTGAGATTCAGCTCTTTCCTGCTGTGCATACATAGATAAAGAATAATTTCCTCAGTGGGTGTTGGCGGACAGAGCCCCCATCAGCCCTCCCTTTGGGGGTAGTGCCTGAAGAGCATGTCCAGTCATGGCAACTTAGGTTCTTGAATAAATTTTGTAATCTGGAGTTTTTGACTTAGTCTATGGTGAGTGCATCTATACTGTAAAGAATTACCCACAAATGTATGGCAAGACTGATCAGTGGCAAATGACATGGGTACAGAAATGTACCCAGATAATCGCTATCCAGAAATTATGGGAAAAAGGAACTATCATTTCTTAGCTTTATCATGCCTTGACCACCTGGGATGTCTATATTATGCTCTTTCCTGCTATAAATATGTGAAGGATTTGTTGTCCTCCAGAGCAGGGGTTGTGGGGTTGCAAGAGGTGTAGTCTGGCAGGGTGACCGCTCAAGGGGAGAGGGTAGAATTGACAGGGGGTTCTGCCCCGCAATACTCCCCAGGAAACATAGTCTTCACCTTGGTATGCATGGGAAAATAGAGCAAAAAATTGAGAGCACCAAGTATACTTAGACTGTGAGTGGTGATTTCCTTAATCTTTTTCCTATATTCCTGTCTGCAGATTGTGAGTGGTGATTTCATTAATCCTTTTCCTATATTCCTGTCTACAGATTATTTCTTGCTCCAATTAACCCTTTCCCGACGGGTAGTATTCATAGTGGCCCGGGGTCCGCTGCCGGTGGCTTATATCGTCACCCTAGCATGCGCGACCACTCATGCCAAATACCAGCATCCCTTGCCGTTTCTTCGTAATACTACGAGCATATGTTTTATTTTCAGTTATAATTATTTTCTAAAGTCTCTATTTGCCATATTTCCTGATAAATCAAGACTGAAGTATATTTTTGTTGTTATATAGACTCCATAGTTGATAATTATTCACTCTATAGTCTGAATAAAATAGCAGTGTTTGGCATCATGGAGTTGAAATTATAGGTTTGTTGTATATATATATATATTTATTTTTATATATATATATTATATATATATTATATATATATATATATATTTTTTTTTTTTTTTTTTTTTTTTTTTTAGTAAAAATTAGAAAGTCTTAAAAACTATTTAATCATATTTTCAGTGGCAGAAAAATAATATTTTGCCGTGATTGTAACAAAAAAAAAAAAATCATGGCATGTCCATACATACACCATGCCGGGGGCATGTACGTACATGCCCCCAGCAGATATCCAGCCATGCCATGGCATGTACGTACATGCCACCTGTTGGCAAAGGGTTAATGCAACTTTTAGTCCTCTTCAAGAGGATTAAACATTCAATTTGCCCTAGCTTAGTGCACAGACATTGTAAAGATTGATCAAATGATTTTCATGAAGATAAGAAATAAAAGAAAATTGTTACTTTAATTGTTAGCTATTGATATTTGAAGAACAGTGTACTAATCATAATGCCAGTAATAATGATAACATTATCAGTGTTAATAATATTAGGAAAAAAACAAAGCCTCTGAGTCAAGGAATGGGAAAATAAGCTGTGGTCACTAGGGTCTATTTATTGACCCATTGATGGCCGAGTGCTTGTGGAGCCATCAATGCCACTTCGAGTAGCATTGAACTATGATATGGCTTTGCATTTCATCCAAATGAGTGTGTAGTTACCTCTTGATGTTAAGGATTGTTTAGGGGTAAAACTGTTAAAGATAAAGTTATAGAGCTGAAAGTTAGTAATGGGTATATAGGCTATTGCTATAGGCTATTGCTAAAGTTTGGAAGTACTGTTATTACTTAGAGATTAAAATTACCCTGCTTATAAGCTGAAATACAGAATAACACAGATTACCACAACTATCAGAATTATCTGTAATATTTTAAAAAAGTGTCAGTGATACTAACTAGTGGTACTTTTCTTCAGTAAGTATCACTAGAGGCACTGCAGATAGTATTTGAGTGTTCTCCTTAGTAGTTATAATTTCTGTTCTTTAAATTATTATTAACCCAAAAGTTTGAGTCACTTCATATGGGTAAATTTGACCATCAAACAAGTGGGCCTGATAGAGCATTAGCTTTTAAAACTGGCAGGCTATATTGCAGTATGCAGTATGCAAATGGGACATAGTTAGGGAAAACTATTATATATGTACTTTTTGACATCTTTTGTTCAGCATCTAAGCAACAGAGAGCTATCCTCTCTACCCCTATACCTCCTCTTGCTACTTCTGTGCTCCTCCCCTATGTCCCCGCCAGGCCACCAGAAGCCTCAACGCCCTCTATACCATCTCCTGCCTTCATACCCTTAAGGACCTTCTTGCCTTTCATACAGTTACTTCCTGGTGTGGCTGAGCCATTTCCAAGGCTATTTTTGTTCGGTGTTAAAATTGAAATGTCAGTGTTATTTGTAATTGGGGCAAGGAAGGAATTTTGTTTTTTAAGGATTGACATTGTTATTAGTCATATCGGTAATAGTTTTAAGATTTGTTAATATATTGTTCTTTTATTCCTTTGTTTGATGAATGACACTTATCTATTTTTGGGGTTATTTTTTGGTTCATATCAGGAAATATTTTGTTCATTGTTTATTTATTAATTTTTTTAATATTTAAACTTTCAACAAACTTTCTGCTAATGATCAGGACAGAAAACATTTTTGGCAAGATTTTAAAAGTTTGGGAAGGATACCTTTATATATGATGATGAAATTTTCAACTTTTACCCTGTCCTGCATCAAAATAAAGGAATAAGACATAAAATTAACTTTTATTTAATTGATTTGAAACTATCATGTAGAACAGTGATTCTTAACCTGGGGTATGCTCCTAGAGGACATCAAAATTTATAGGTAGGAGGGACATAAACCCAAAGGGAAAATTATAAATTTCATCAATTATATTTGCTATTCTCACAACAGGAGTGTGGGCTAAAATATTAAGAATATTAAGAAAATGCAATGTATCATCTGTACTAGCTAGAGTTTTCTATCATCTACATAGGATTATGATTTTCTATCCTTATTAACCCTTTATCTTGTGAAACCCTTGTGGGGGGTGGAGAGTTAACTGAAATTGTATACTTCTCATTAGTAAACTCCATGCTCCCCCAGTCTAACAATCATACCCCTGGTAATCATATCCACTTACATATTTTTTCAGTTGAGACTATTAAGGCATGCTTTACCTCACCACTTGTATTTACCTAGAAAAAAGAAATAGCCATAGAGCTTCATTTTGAGAATCTGCGAGTTGCTCTTGCAGGTGAAGCTTGGAGGAAAGAACTAATTAATAGAGAGGGCATGATAGTAGTTCCTACAATATCATGCTTATTCCATGAAAATTAGCTGTATGAGAAATGTTTGAAAATAGAGAAAAAATGGCCTGTTATTTGAAAACAATTTTGCAGATTTTTTTTTTCTTATCAATTGGATTTGAATTAGTTGTTTGTCAGAAAAAGGAACTTTTGGGATATTGAGTTCCAGTTAGACCCCTCCCAAACATTATTATTATCAACCTTTCGTTTTAGGAGAAATTTTGTTCCAAAACAGCTGCCGTTTAAATGAATGTCTAATGATACCCATCTATTGATGCCGTTGTAAGATTGTAAGAAAAAGGTAAGAATGAGAATGAATATCTTCACGGCTCAAGAGATGTAGCTGATCAGTTTTAAGTATTTCTAATGAAGATATAATCAAGGCTGGTCAAATACAGCTTGAAAAAAGGGCTTTGCAAAATTAAAACTATAAAGATTTATATTGATCTTTCAAATACAGCAATATCCTCTATCAACCTTTGTATTTGTATGGGTGAGGATGTGCCATGAAGAGGGAAATCAGGTTGGTGATTGTGACCTCACATTTTACAGGATATTACAGTTAGGGTAATTTAACATATTTGTTATGAAAGAAATATAGTCTAGGAGTTTTGAGCATCTATGCAAACATGGGATTATGTCGTTATACCTTTATGCCGCATATGTATTCCTTAGTTGCTATTATCACCAAACCATGAAATATGTTGAGGGGAATCTAAAGTAAACAAAGACAAAAAGATGGATATCTGTATATTTTTAAGTGTTTCTATTTAATCTTGTCCTTCTAGAGTTACCCACTGTAGTGATAATCCTTGTTATGATAAGGGCCAGAGCAACACAAGGAAAATTTCTTGGAAGCTCTTATCTAACTTTGAGGGAAGTACAACTTATTGGTGATTTCTCAAAACAAATATTTAACAGGATTCAAAAATTTTGTCAATGAAAAATTGTGCAAAGTCTCATGCAATTCTCTAACTAAGCTGTAATGAATGACACTTGCTTTATTTCAACCTTTGCTTCTT
>NC_051425.1:31497723-31502723 GCF_015228065.2 Penaeus monodon | reverse complement strand
TATTTTATTGCTACAGATAGTTTATGTAAGTTATATCAGTATAAATGTGTAGTAGTTCTATATAGAACTTTGCAGTACAGAGCTGTATATATGTATACATATATAGTGTAATAGGCATACTATAGTGGGTCGTGATGGCCGAATGGTTAGAGCGTCGGACTCAAGACTGTCACGACGACAATCTGAGTTTGAGGGTTCGAGTCACCGGCCGGCGCGTTGTTTCCCTTGGGTAAGGAACTTCACCTCGATTGCCTGCCTAGCCACTGGGTGGCCAAGCCAGCTCAAGTCATTGCCGGGTAAACAGAGATGGTGACTCGATAAAAACACCGGGCGGAAGGCAATGGCAAACCAAATTGCTAAGAAAAAATCATGGAAGCCCATGATCCTCAAGCCCGCGGTGGCCGAATGGTTAGAGCGTTGGACTCAAGACTGTCACGACGGCAATCTGAATTCGAGGGTTCGAGTCACCGACCGCCGCATTGTTCCCTTGGGCAAGGAACTTCACCTTGATTGCCTACCTAGCCACTGGGTGGCCAAGCCAGCCCAAGTCAAGTGCTGGTCCCAAGCCCGGATAAATAGAGAGAATGATTACCTAAAAGGTACCACCGGCACTCTCTGTGGAAAGGAACTGGGGACCCTACCACATACTCACTCCAAGAGCATCACAACATGAAAACTACAATTAAGTGTCATGCTGTGACCACGGCAGCTCAGACATGAACCTACCGTTAAAAGAAGAAGGCATACTATATGGAGAAAGGATTTTCAAAGGTTAGGGGAAAGGTAAATATGTGGTAGATGACAACTTGCGTGTTTTGTAACCTTCGTTGTTTAGCATGAATGAGACATCAGTGAAGAGCATTTCAAAAGCTTATTATACATTTGTGGCAGGATGGATAAAACACCATTTGTAATGTGTTAAGGTGTGGTTTTCAGCAAGTCACAATGTGTCAAAATGTTGTTTTCAGCATGTGTCAGAACATTTGAAAAACTGAATATTGGCTGAATAGGTGATGGGGATGACTCACCACAAGTGAACAAAGCCCTTGGCGAATAGACTCATTGGGTATTTAGAAAGGGCCTCTTTGCATAATTTCCACAGGTACATGAGTGTGAAATGTACTATCTGCGAGTCATGGCTGGAAGAGTGCCTGCTTTAAGGAGGACATTATTTCCATTCTCAGGAACCTCAGGACCAATGATGCAGGGTGTATTGCAGAAAATTTATTGTTAAAAAAAAAAAGAAAAAAGACACAAATAACATAATGTTATGCCTTATTATTTTTATTGCACAAAAAGATGATATGGGGTCTTTGCAAGAAAGATATTCTATGACCATATTAACCTAAATCCGATAGGCTTGGCATATTCGTACATACCATGCATACTGTGAGTTTACTTCATTAGTTGTTTTTACTCAAAGATGGCTCCACTTGTAGTAAGTCACCAATTATGAGTACTATTTTTCTCACCTCTGTACCTTTTTCCTTGATTTTTAAAATATTTTTTGTTATCTTATGTTGCCGTTACTTTATGTCAATACCATTGTAGTAATTATAATGTCTATAATGAAAATAACACCATCGATATTTATAGCATTAGTAAAAGAAAATGTTTTTACTGCAAATTCAAGGAAAGGTGAAAACAAGTAAGGTCACAGGGTCTATTAATTGACTCCTTTGTGGCTAAGCACTTGCAGAGCCATCTTCCAGAGACATTTCACAAAAAGGTCTCATCTGAAAAGTAGACTAAACAAGTTTGTCAAATCTGAAACATATGGCACTAATTTATTGTCTCATTGTAAGCCAAGTGAAACTTGTATAAGGAATCCATCATACTGATAATGTAAGGTTAAAATACTTTCATGATTTTTTAATTATAGTGGTATGATATGTAAATATATATAATCTATGTATTAGTTTATGTGCACAGTTAGCCAGTGTTTATTATTTTGAGAGAAATGTGAAATTTGACCCAACTTCTAGCTGAGAACAATTTGGTGGAGCTGAGATTACTAGGTGATGTTAGAAATATATGAGATAGTCAACAGCAACAACTCAAAATAATATACTAAAAGATTTTCAGAACATTTTTCAGTTCTTAAGCCATTGGTGGTGATACATAAACTGTCACTGTGCTTTTTTTTAATTAATTTATTTTTTTGCACTTACATAACTTTACAAGTGCTTTATCATAAGCAAGTCTAGGCCCATCTGACCTCATCTGTTTAACCTATTCTTGAATTTTTTAAAACTGATTTCATGTCTTATGATCCTTATGAACATTATCATTGTTATTATTATCATGATTACTGTTATAATGTTATTAATAATAACGTTTATAAAGAGAAACCTTAAAAAATCAAGGAATGGGGTAAATAGGTAGGATCTAGTAGGCCTAGTAATTAGCTCCTTAGTGACTTAAAGTCTTCTGGAGTCATCTGTGTGTAAAGCAAATTAGTGAAACAAAACCATAAGAGACAATGCACATATACATGGACACCTAGTTTGAATGGATTAATGTTAATTTCAGATATGATAAAATAAATGATACAGACACGTTTCCTGATGTTGTGTAAAAGTAAACATTTAGGGATTGCAAACTAAAACTCATTTCAAATTATTACTGCAGAGGCCCATGGAAGTTAAGTCACTTTTAAATATCCAATTATATTCCTGTTTTTTTTTTTTTTTACAGTCACTAGGAGGTAGAAAGTGATAGGAAGTAGTTCTAGTACTGTTTGGCAATTGTCTTTTAGCTACACTCCCCAAAGTTAACCCCATTTCCCCATTACCTTGTACCTGCTTCTTCCCAAGATCCAGTCAGAAAAGTGCCTCATAGCAACTCTATTGACCAGTGAATGAATGTAAAAAATATAAAATAAGAATTCTCAGAGTGGATGCTCAATGGCACAGTTAGCTCAAGCATCTACTGATCTAGGGGTTGGATTTATTAACATATATACGAGATCATATGAGGTTTGTCTACATCGTAAGTCAAGGTACTCCCATTTCTTGCACTGATTGTATTTTCAAAACACTTCTGCGGTTGTGAGCACGTCTCTGCACGAGAGAAACCACTCGTAATGTTCATCGTGGTGATCTCCTCCGCTCATATCAGCCTCAGAAATACCTTCAAGAGTGTGTAGCTGTGACTTTTCTTTGGGGAAATCAATTAATGTGAAAGAGCAAGACATTTAGGAGGCATAGTAACAGAAAAAACAATATGGCTAATGTAAATAAGGATAGCCTTTGCTGATCTGCAGAGGCTGTGGAATTACTTAATGTGGGTCTAATATAAATCACTCAAGTTTAGTTTGTCATGAGTTAAAGAAGTTCTGACACATCAGGAATGAATTTTGATTGAAAATGTGTAACTTCCATCAATATGACTATATTTTTCTAGAAAAACAAATTATGATAAATATTCAATTACAGAGGCCTCGTAATATCCTTATATAATATCATGGAAGTAAGAGATTAATTTAATGATGAATAACAAGAAAAGATAATTTTAACAAATTTGTTGTAGTGTATTATAATCTATTTATAAAATTATAATGAAATGCTTTTGACTTATGTTGAAAATAAAACAAAAAAATATAAATGTGATAAAAGTATTAAGCAAGAGAGAGAAAAAGAGCTGAAGACACAGGTAGGTGTGTGTGTGTGTGTGTGTGTGTGTGTGTGTGTGTGTGTGTGTGTGTGTGTGTGTGTGTGTGTGTGTGTGTGTGTGTGTGTGTGTGTGTGTGTGTGTGTGTGTGTGCGCGTGCGTGCGTGCATGTGTGAATGTGTGTGCGTATTTATATATATTCATATATACTTATATGTGTCATATTTTTATTACATATATAGATAGACAGATAGATAGATAGATAGATAGATAGATAGATAGATAGATAGATAGATAGATAGATAGATAGATATAGCCATAGATATATATAGATATCAGAATTTATGAGTTTATTAATAAAGGTGGTGAAGATTAGTAAAGGCATTTACTGATGAAAGTAACCCATAGCACCTGCCTCTAACTAGAAAAAAAACATACTCTAGCCCTAAAGTCTCTTGACTTTCCTTGATTTGCCTTGTAGCATTGAACATCATTTTAGAAATACTGTTTAATCACATTTTATGTGAATTTTTCATAAAGAACTGTTATTGGTAAACCTCATTAGTACTGCCTTTGTTCAGTGGTTAACGCACTGTGATTGGTCAATTTTTTTTTTTTTTGCGGTAATGCTGATTGGTCATTTGAGTCCTTTTGTGAAATAAAGCCAAATGTTACCTAATGGTAGTAAATATGGTCCTAATGGTTTTAAGACACCGTATGCTCTCATTGTTTGGGTTGTAACATCGCTAGTTGTGAAATCATTGATATTTCTCGTAGAGAGAGTTTAGTAAATCCGGTCCCTAATGTTTGGAAGCTAAAGCCTCTCTGGAACTGCAAGGGATTATGACCCTAACTATTCCTAGTTATTAGGTGGGAGTGGGAGGTGGTGATCTGTAGAACCTTCCTACCTTACTAATATGTTATGGGATGTACATCCCATAACATAATATCTTCATACCAGTTGCACCCTATTTTTCACTTTCCCCCCTTCCCTCCCCTCTCTTTTCCTCCTCCTCCTCCTCCTCCTCCTCCTCCTCCTCCTCCTCCTCCTCCTCCTCCTCCTCCTCCTCCTCCTCCTCCTCCTCCTCCTCCTCCTCCTCCTCCTCCTCTTCTCCTTCCTCCTCCTCTTCTCCCTCCTCCTCCTCTTCTCCCTCCTCTCCTCTTTCTTTCCCTTCTCCTCCTCTTCTCCCTCCTCCTCCTCTCTCCTCCTCTCCTTCCTCGTCTCCTCCTCTTCTCCCACTCCCACTCCCTCTCCCTTCTCGCCCCCTCTCACACTCCCACTTCCACTCTCTCTCCTGCTCCCTTCTCTCCCCCTCTTCTTCTCCCTCTCCTCCCTCTCCTTCTCCTTCTCTCTCTCCCTTTCCCTTTCCCTCTCCCTCTCCCTCTCC
>NC_051425.1:31457035-31459535 GCF_015228065.2 Penaeus monodon | reverse complement strand
ATTATTACTATTATTATGATTATTATTATTATAGTATTGTCTATTATTATTATTATGGTATTATTATTTTATTATTACTATTTTTGTCATCATTATTATTATCTATTTTTGGTTAGTGTCATTTTCCTAATCATATACATTGCTATTATTATTTTTATCATCATCATTATCATTACTATTATTTTTTATCAGTATTATTGTTATTATCATTATTGTTATTACTATTACTATTATTATTATTATTATCATTATTATTATTATTATTATTATTATTATTATTATTATTCATTATTATTATTTTATTGTTATTATTATATTACACACACATACATACACACACAAAACACACACCAACACACCACCACCATGGTATATATATATATATATATATATATATATAGTATATATATTAGATATATATATATAGATATATATATATATATATATATATAATATATCATATATATATGTTACATATATAATATATAATATATATATATCTATATATATATATATATATATATATATATATATATATATAGTATATATCTATTATATATATTTATATAATATATATATTGGTGGGGTGTGGGGTTGTTGTGTGGTGTGTCTGTGTGTGTGTGTGTGTGTGTGTCGTGTGTGTGTGGTAGTGTGTGTCGTGTGTTGTCGTTGTCGTGAGCGCCCGCGGCCGGCAGGTTAGGAACGGAGGAGAGCGAGCGCGAGAAGGACGGACTACACACATCGTTAGCCCGATGGAAAGCAAGGAAGTGTCATTTATCGAGAAGATGCTTTACGCTTCGCCTGCCGCCACCAAATTTCCGCAAATATGCTGTGTGTGTGTTAGTGACGATTTCATTGCGTTCCTTTGCGAGAAGATTAATTAATTTTCTCCCATAGTGATAATTTTCGTGTTATTAAAGTTATAGGATATATTCGCGTAGTTTGGGAAAGTTAAAAATGGGTTTGAGTGTGTTTTTTTGCCTTGTGTTGCTTTCCTGTTGAGGAAGTGGGTTGGCTGCATATTTTCTCTTTTTTTTTTTTAATTTTCGTTCTACTTCCTATTTCCATGTTCTACTTTGCGTTCTTCTGCCATTCTCGTCCCTCCTTCCTCCTTTCTCCCACCTACCTTGTCCCCCCTGATCTCCTTTCCCTCCCTAACTCCCTTTTTCTTTTACTTCACCTTTACTCTCCCTCTCCCCCAACCTCTACCTCCTATTCTCCCTTTACTCCATTCCTTTATCCCTGGTCCCTACAATCCTCCTACTCTCCCTACTCTTCACCTCTCATACCCTTCCTACCTCTTTGTACCTTCTTCTCTCCCTCTTGATAATCCCTCCCTCTTTTTATTGACCCCTAATTCACAAATAGATTTTTTTCCTTTTCTCCCTCTCACCCCTCTCTCTTTATCCCACTAATCTTTCTCTTTCTAATTTTTTTCTTTTCTCTACCCACTCGGATCCGATCCTAACTATATACCTACCTCCCCTACCCTCTCTCCCCTCTTTTCCTCCTTTAATCATATTTCTCCTCCTCCTTTTCCTCATCCCTCTCCCCGGACTTTTATGGCCCGGTGTGAGATATATGTAATTTTTTTCTGTTGGATTTGTCATTAGCTACCGCAATCCCCACAGGTGATGGTGATTAATTTACTTTTTTACAGCCAGAGCTAACTTCCATTCCTTGTGATACGAGCCTTATTTTTTTAAACCACTTGGGAATTTTTGAAACCCTGGCGGCAATTTACCCCGGTAGGATTTTTGACTAAGTTAGTGTTTAAATTATTGTAAACACGTGTTCACTTGCATATAATTATATATATATATATATATAATATATATATATATATATATTAATTTATATATATATATATAATATCTATATATATATATATATATATGTATATATAACATATATATATGTATATATATAAAATAAATATATATATATAAACACCCACACACACACACACACCCACACACCACACCACCACACACAACCACAACACACACACACCATAAACACAACACACACATATATATAGATATATATATATTATATATATATATATATATTTATATATATATATTATATATATATATATATATATATTACATAGATGCATTATAATCTATACATACATCATATTATTACATACATATATAATTATATATATATATATAATATATATATTATATAGTAATATATATAATTATGCTCAGATATGCACAAAAGATATGCAAAGATACACGGAATATAAATCACCTCTGCCCTACCATTTCCCTACAAAACAACACAAACGCCACCACCACGCCATTGGACACGCACATTGACAACTCCACCCCCGCCCCCACACACACAAAACCCACCACACACCATACCCCCCCATCCCCACACCCCACCCACTGAATATATAAAAACACTCCCACTGTACCCCCCACCCCATCGCCGACGCACACACACGCACCCCTTCTCCCCCGTTTTCCCGGCGTGACAGCGCCCC
>NC_051425.1:31451863-31454435 GCF_015228065.2 Penaeus monodon | reverse complement strand
AAAGAACGAGGATAAAAAATTGACAAAACAACCAAATCAAAAAGAAAGGAGATAAAGAGCAAGATGAGGGAAATATAACTGATCTTAAATATAAATATAACTGATATATAACTGAAATATTAATATATAACTTAAATATATAACTTAAATATAACTTAAATATAAATAATATAACTTAAATAATATAACTGAATATAACTGAAATATAACTGATCATTATACACGGGAATATACGCAAGAAGTAAATGGAAAAAAGAAGAAGAAATAATAAATATAAATAAATAAATGAAAGTATATGTAGACAGCCAAAAGAAATTAAAATAACGAGGAAAGCGAAAAGAGAAGAGAATTAAGGCAAAAACAGTAATAAAAGGAATCTAAGAAAAATTGGCAGAAAAAACAAAACAAAAAGAAAATTACGAAAAATTAAAAATAAGAGAAGACAACAGAAACATAACTGAAATAAGGGGAAATAGTGAAAGATAGAAATATAGAGGTGAAACGAAGAAAAAATATAAGGAACACACCAAGTATGAAAGAGAAATAAACAACAAAAAAAAAGAGAAGAAAATATACGATATTTGCAAAGAACATAAGATGATTAAAGAAAACAACGAGAAAGAAAAATGATAACGATATTACGATGGTGATATTTTGAAATAAAAGACGATACATACAAAAAACAATGGAAACTGACGTAAAATGGGAATTTCTCTAAGGTGCTTTACTGACTGGTTGATTATTCTGATTTGCTTTTTTCTATTCGTGTCTGTCTACTTGACTCATTCGCCTCTTCTCCTGTTCCTCCTCCTTCTTCTTCGTCTTCTCTCCCTTCTCCCCCGCCCTCTCTCTCTCTCTCTCTCTCTCTCTCTCTCTCTCTCTCTCTCTCTCTCTCTCTCTCTCTTCTACCCCTCTTTCGTTCCCTTCCTTCCTCTCTCCCTTCCTCCCCTCTCTCTTTTTCTCTCCCTCCCCCCCTCTCTCTCCCTTTCTTCCTCTCTTCCTCCCCCCTTCTCTCTCTCTCTCTCTCTCTCTCTCTCTCTCTCTCTTTCTCTCTCTCTCTTTCTTTCTCTCTCTTCCCAGTCTCTTTTTCCCTTCCTTCCTTTTTACTTTATTTTACTTTTTCGCCATTGCATTTTTCTCCTTTAAGAGCTTTTCTAGAAAATCAAGTAAGAATGAAGAAATAGTAATGATAAGGATAATACAAACACACAAACAAATATATAGGAACACCCGCAGTCCACACAAACACACATATACACAAACGGGGACATGCAAACACATCACCACATACATTTTCAGCCTTTCTTACATTCACACACATGCATCTCGACACACAAAGATTTACAATCAGCAGCACACGCTCGCTTACACGCACACACAATAACACTCACACGTTACGTACACGCGTGCTCATACATAATGCATAAGGAGGGGAAAGGACAAAGTCAAGATTCAAGTCTTAATAAGTCTTTACTTCTCTTTAGACTTTTTCCCGCTTTCTTTTGGAGTCCCTCTCTCTCTCATTCTCCCTCTTTCACTCACTCACTCTCTCTCTCTCCCCTCTCCTCTCTCTCTCTCTCTCTCTCTCTCTCTCTCTCTCTCTGTCTCTGTCTGTCTTTCTCCCTCTCTCTCTCTCTTTCTCTATCTCTCTCCCTCCCTCTCTCTGTCTCTCTCTCTCTCTCTCTTTCTCTCTCTCTCTCTGTCTCTCTCTCTCTCTCTCTCTCTCTCTCTCTCTCTCTCTCTCTCTCTCTCTCTCTCCCTCCCTCCCTCTCTCCCTCTGTCTCTCTCTCTCACTCTCTCTTCCCCCTCTTTCTCTCCTTTTCTCTCTCTCTCTCTCCTTCCTCCCCCCTCTCTCATCCTGTAGCCTTATCTGTTTATTCAACTCCCTG
The DNA here is from genome assembly GCF_015228065.2 of Penaeus monodon. Lineage (NCBI taxonomy): Eukaryota > Metazoa > Arthropoda > Malacostraca > Decapoda > Penaeidae > Penaeus > Penaeus monodon. The sequence continues at coordinate 31,452,546 of NC_051425.1, read as the reverse complement.
GTCGGGATACTGGAACCAGGTGGGTGTCCCCGTAGACTTTTGTCGTATGTCGCTGTCTGTTTCTATCTTTTCCTCTCTGCCTCTGTCACTATCTCTGTTCTCTTTCTTGTCTCTCCCTTCCCTCTCTCTCCCCTGTATGTCTGTACGTCTATTTGTCTGTCTATCTGTCTCTGTCTGTCTGTCTGTCTATCTGTCTATCTGTCTGTCTGTCTGTCTGTCTGTCTGTCTGTCATTCTCTCCTTCTCTCTCTCTTTCTCTTTTTTTTTCTCTCTCTCTCTCCAGCCTCCCCTCCCTCTCATTTTCCCTGCAGCCATACCTTCTTCTTCAGTTCCCTGGTCGAGATACTGGAACCATGTGGGTATCCCCGTAGACTTTTCATATGTAGCTGTCAGTTGCTATCTTTTCCTCTCTGTCTCTGTCACTATCTCTGCTTCTCTCTCTCTTCCAGTGTTTCTCTATCTCTCTCTTCTACTTCTCCCTCTCCCTCTCTCTCTTTCTCTCTTTTTATCTCTCCCTTCTCCCCCCCTCTCTCTCCTCTGTCTGTCTGTCTGTCTGTTTCTCTGTCTGTCTGTCTGTCTGTCTGTCTGTCTGTCTGTCTGTCTGTCTGTCTGTTGCTGTCTGTCTGTCTGTCTCTCTCTCTCTCTCTCTTTCTTTCTCTCTCATTTTCCCTGCAGCCATACCTT
>NC_051425.1:31444363-31446863 GCF_015228065.2 Penaeus monodon | reverse complement strand
TGCGCATGCGACAGATTTATGAAACAAAACGTAAGACACGTCCAGCTTTTATATCAAACTAACGATTATTACTGAACGTCTCGTAATCTACGATCGCGAAACTCTGGTGATAAAAATAGAAGGAGAAAGGTATACACGCTCTGCAAAAGATCAAGTAAAAACAACGGAAAAATCTGTTGTTGTAGCTATATAACCTATATATATATATATATATATATATATATATATATATATATATATATAATATATATATATATAATATTATATATATATATATATATATAATATATATATATATATATATATATATTATATATATTATATATATAATATAATATATATATATATATATATATATATATATGTATGTATATATACACACACACATATATGCATGTATGTATGTATGTATGTATGTATGTATGTATGTTATATGTATGTATGTATGTGTGTATGCATCTGTCTGTCTGTAAGCCTCTCTGTCTGTTTGTCTGTCTCTCTGTCTGTCTGTCTATCAATCTAACTATCAATCGATCTATCTCTATATCTATTTATCTATCTGCATGTCTGTCTGTCTGTCTTTCTGCCTATCTATCTAACTATCCATCTATCCATCTACACAATCACACACACACACGTATACATATGGATGAACAGACAGTTAGAAAGATAGATAGATATGTAGAGTGACTGACGGGTTGCTTAATAGACAGAATGATAAAAAATATAAACATATAGATACGTAGACATAAACGGATGACGGATAGGTAGATAAAAATTTTAATCTAAAAAACAGATAAATAAATAAAAATAAAAATATATTATATATTAATAATATAAATTAATAAAATATAACAAAAATATATATATTATAAATTTTATATATATATATACATAAAATATAAAAATAATTTTATATAATATAAAATAATATATATATTTTAAAATAATTTTATTTATATATATATATAATTATATATATATATATTATATAATATATTTAAAAATATATGCATCAAATCATAATCATACATACACACATACTCTACATACAACAACATCATGATATTTATATAATATTATATTTTTAATATATATATAATTTATGTATATTATGTATATATAGTATACATATATTATATATTTATAATGCATATTGTTTATATATATATAATTTTAATGTAAAAATATACACACACCACACCCACACACACACACAACACACACCACACACACCACCACACACAAAAACCCCACCAAAAAAAAAAAAAAAAAAAAAAAAAAAAAAAAAAAAAAAAAAAAAAAATAATAATATATAGATATTATAATATATATTATTATATATATGATTATAATTTTATAAAGTATAATATATTAATATATATTATATATATAATAGTAATTATAAATATATTATAATATAAAACGCCACACACACACACACACACACCACACACACACCACACACACACACAATATAAATAAAAAAATAAAAATAATAAACAAATATATAATAAGATATATTATAAAATAATATATTAAATATATATAAAATAAATAAATTATTATAAACACACACACACCAAAACCCCACACACACAACACACACAACCACACACACACAATATTATATATAAATAATTAATATATATATAATATATATATAATATTATAATATATACCTAGATAGATAGATAGGAAAATATATATATATAATATATAATATTTATAATTAATAAATTAAAATTTTATATATAATATATATATAATTTTATATATAATATATATATAATATAATATTTAAAAATAAAAAATATATATATAATACTATATATATATATATGTATATATAGTATATATATATATATAGATGTGGGGTAGAGAGTGAGTAGGGAAGAATAGTGATATAGTGTGTGCTATATATATAATAATATATATTATAATATATATAATATATATATAGATTTATCTATAATATATGAATATATAGAGTATTTATATTATTATTAAAATATTTAATATTTATTGTCTTTTTATGTGTTAGAGTATGGTGTTGTGTGTATGCGTTTTATATAGATCTATATCTAATTAATTTTTATATATTATATATTAAATACTCATATCTAACTATATATATCATATTTATCATTTATATATTATACTCATATTATCTATTAAAAATTTTATATTATAATATTATAATATATATAAGTTGAGGGGATTTGGATTGTTTGTGGTGTGGGTGTGGGTATAGTAATTAAAAAGAAAAAATTAAATATAAATATAATATATATAATATATTCATTATATCATATATTAATATATATATATATAATAATATATAAATATATATTTGTTGTGTTGTTGGTGTGGGTGTGTGTGGTGGTTTGTGAAAAAAAAAAAAAAAAAAAAAAAAAAAATAAAAAAAAAAAAAAATAAATAAAAATAAAAAAAAAAAATGTTTTTTTTTTTTGTTTGTTGGTTTTTTGTTTGTGTGGTG
>NC_051425.1:31431871-31436871 GCF_015228065.2 Penaeus monodon | reverse complement strand
ACCCCGTCCTCTTAAGCGACTTGATAAACGTACCCAATGCCAACGAATATTTACTAGCCAATTACGATACTTTCCTTTTTTCACAAACGTCCCATTGGAAGAGACTTTATCAGTTATTCTGGATTATCTTTCGCTGATAAGCAAGATATTCGAGGGTGAAATAAGCATAATTGCAGGGAATGATTGAACACTGCGCACAAAAAGGTATTTCGTTTTGCATTGATGGGATGATTTACAAACACATTGAAAGAATTGCAATGGGAAACTATTTAGGCCCTACTCTACGTTCACTATAAGAAAATTTGATTGAATGATTGCCTTTTGATTTCAAACCTTGGCATTATCTTGTGTGGATGACACCTTGTTGTCATTTAGGGCAAGGGATAATATTAAAGAGTTCTTTGATTATTTGAATGCAAAACATCCTAAGTGCCTTGCCTAGACTTTTCCCGTGAAAATAATTCCTTTCATCAGAATTGGGAAACCTACTTATACAGACTTCACAACAAAATTTGATCTCACCTTCCCACAGAATATAAACGTAATTTCTATTCTGTATATATAGACGGTATTCAGACTGTCTAGGAACTGCACTTCATATTTCATAAAAAAGAGAAATTAATTACCAGCATCCTTATTAAGAATAGCTTTCCGATGAATTTCAGGTAAAACGATAAAAAAAAAAATATTGAATAGATTATAAAGCATAATAATTCCCATAACTGTAGCTAAAGATATAACACCAATCGAAAATGTATGAATGAGAATGAATATCTATCTATTGCACTGAAGATATTCATTATCTTTCATACGTTTTCTACAATGAATACTGTTCAAGTATGGTAATCACATTTTGCATCATTAAGCCATAACCTGTAAAGGAAAATTACTTGTATTGTTAATAATAACTATAACACTAAAAAGGTAGAGAAAAAAATGTAAAACCATTCTTTTACATAAGGATTATTGTGTTATATGTAGGGAAGAAAAGAGAAGAAAGAAAAATATAAAATAACGTTCTAAAAGCGCTCACAAAATCAAGAATAAACAAATAATAAGAGAATCAGAAAGTGGAATAAAGAAAAGGAGATTCATATAATTTAGAGAAAAAAAATCACACAAAGAGAATGAAATAGAGAAAAGACTAAGAAAAAAATAAGAAAAAAAAGAAAACGAAATAAGTATCCACGAAATATAACTACACAGGAAATGAAAAGAAACGAAACGAAAGGAAGACCAAAATCAACAAAAGGAAATAATGAAAGATTAAAGATTCAAAAAAAAAAAAAGAAAAAAAAAGAAAAGAAAAAAAAAAAAAAATCCGTGTCACGAATAGTCTCTAAAAAAAAAAACACTAATAAAATATAACGACCCAAACACGGCAACAAAAAAGAAAGAAAGAAAGAAAGAAAGAAGAAATAACAAAACGAACAAAAGATAATAATGCAAATTAAAGGGTCGAGAGAGCATCCGAGTCAAGAAGAGTGTCTGTCTATCTGTCTGTCTATCTGTCCCCCTACGACGCAAGCAAACACTTCATTATTTTACAACGAAAACCACTTCCTCTTCGACACCGTTGTTAATGACGGCTCTCTTGAAAATCACTTTCGAGGGGAGAAGAAGGGAGAAGATAGATTGGGAGAGGGGAGAGGGGAGAGGGAGAGGTAGAGGAGAGGGGGAGAGGGTGAGGAGAGGGGGAGAGGGTGAGGAGAGGGGGAGATGTGAGTAGAGGGGGAGAGGGAGGGAGAGGGGGAGAAGGATGAGGGGAGGGGAGAGTGGAGAGAGAGAGACGGAGGTGCTGGTGCGTGTGCTGCGGAGATTCGACATAGTGTTTGTGCTCGGGCGAGTTCTCCAGTTTCGATTCTCTCTCTCGTTCTCTTACGCTTAATCCATGGTATGCTTCTTTAGACTTCATATTGTATCTGTTTCCATGAGCGATGTAGTATTTTCGATTTGCTACTGTCTCTTCTCAGCTGCTATGTCGCACCGGTGAGATGAGAGAGTGGATATTAGATGGCGATTAGAGGCGTATGTGAGCGTTGATATTATTATAGTGATGTGGAGGTCAGGCTACGTGATAGGGATATTCGATGTTTGCATAGTATAGGGATAGAGGGAGATGTACACGTTACTCGCTTTCTATTTTCTATTTCGCTTTCTCTTATTCAGTGCTCCGCTCATCATCTCTTATCTTTTAGCTTCCTCTCTCTTTTTCTACTTCGTTCTCTTTTTCTCTTATTCTCTTCTATTTACTCTTTCTGCTTTATTCTTTTCTCTTTGCTAGTCTATTATCGTTTCTATTATCTAATTTTATCTCGTATTACTCATGTTTCTCTTTATCTCATAATTTCTTTCGTCTTTATCAGTTTTCCCATTTACATTATTGTATTCGCTCTTCTCTCTTTCTCTTCTCGTTTATCTTTCATTCTTCTTGTGGCTTGTCATCTTCTCTCTTCCTCACGTTCTCTACTTTATCTGTTATGTTTATCTTTATCTTTTATTTCTCATTTATATTTTAGACTATCATATTTCTCTTCTCTCTTTACTTTTCTATTTAATCCTCTATTTTGTTTTTTATTCTCTTTTTTCTCTTTCTCTTTCTCATTTTTATTTGTCTATGTCTCTTCCTCTCTTTCTTCTTCTCATTTATTCATTTTCTCTTTAATTCATCTTCTCTTCTTGCTATTATACTCACTTCCTCGGGTCTTCTCTACCTTTCTCGTCTGACACTCCTTTCTTTCTCTTCTCTTCTTTCTCTCTTTCTACTTTCTTTTTTCTCTTTCTCTTCCTTCTCTTTATACTTGCTTCTTTCTCCTTTCTCTTCCCCTTTTTCTCTTTCTCTTCCTCTGTATCTGTCTCTTCTCTGCCTTCTCTCTTTCTCATTCTCTTTTTCTCTTAATATTACCATTTTTAGATTTACATATATTTTTCCTATTCACTATATTACATTTAGAAGTATAATTTTATATTTAGTACCATTCTTCCTAATTATTTCATTTAATTTTTACTCTATATACATTTGGTATTGACTTTTATCTTAGAATATTACGAGTTATATGACTTAAATATTTGTAATAGTTTTTAATGGTTTTATCAACGCGATGAGGTATAATTTTTATAATTGCGTTAAGGAAAATTGATCATTGATTTGTAGATTTTATTAGTAGATTTGAAGTTTAATTTTAATGAAAATATTCATATTCATGTATTAAGGAGATTGGTAAATTATATGTCATTAATCATACTTCTTTTTAGTTAGTTTATTTATACTTATATTTTTAGTATTATTTTAAATTAGATATTGTATATTAGGTAATATAATTCTATTTGTAATTGTTTTAATATTACTTATGTTTTAAATATGAATAGGAGTAATTTATTAATATAAATATATACATGAAGTAGTTTAAATAACAATATATCATACATACAAAAATAAAAAAAGAGATAAAACAAATTAAATCAAACAATAAAATAAAAAAAGGAAGAAGAGAATTGAGCAAAAATTAATATAATCATATATCACTCACTGTGAGCGGCCGAGAATTATGCGGCTAAAGCAGTCCTTAATTTTCCTCTTTACAGCTCTGTAAATGCCTTATTCTTGCAACTTAGGGTGCGTAAAGAAATTGCAAACTACAATTAAGGCCCGAACTTCCGCGGTAACAAACGGCTCAACTTTGGCCTCCGAGGTGGGGGGGTGGGGAGGGAGAAGGGGAGGTGGTGTGGGGAGGAGGGAGGGGGAGGTGGTGTGGGGAGGAGGGATGGGGGAGGTGGTGGGGGAGGAGGGAGGGGGGAGGTGGTGGGGGTAGAGGAGGAGGGGTAGGTGGTGGGTTGTGGGGTGAGAGGATTAGGGAGTCGAATTACGGATTGCACTTGGGATGGAGGACTGCTTGCAGTACGGAAGGCAAAGGAGGCGGAGGTAGGTTAGCGGGTATCGATGGCTAGGAGTTTAGTTCCTGTGGGTTGGGTATGGGGAGGAGAAGAGGGGTAGGGGGATACAGGTGGTGGGGGGGAAAGGAATTTTTTGCAGTGTCGTATCCTCTAGACCTGATAATTACCTTGTGCCTTCTTGTGCTTGGTCTTACGCGCGAGTTAAAAGATAGCACTGCGCGAATATGTCTTTCCCTCTCTTCTTCCTTTCCTTTTGACTCCCTTCGTCTGCCTGTTTGTCTGTCTGTCTGGATCTCTCTCTCTCTCTCTCTTTCTCTCTCTCCCTTTTCCTCTTTCTTTCTCTTTTTATTATAAAAGAAAAGAAAATCCAGCCTCTCTCTCTCTCTTCTCTCTCTCTCTCTCTCTCCTCCCTCCTCCTCATCTCATCTTCTCTCTCTCTCTCTCTCTCTCTCTCTCTCTCTCTCTCTCCCTTTTCCTCTCTTTCTCCCTCTTTCTGTCTCTCCTTTTTCGTCTCTCTCTCTCTCTCTCTCTCTCTGTCTCTCTCTCTCTCTTCCCCGTACCTCCTCATCTCTCTCTCTCTCTCATCCTCTCTCTCTGTCTGTTTGTCTCTCTCCTCTCTCCTCTCTCTCCTTCTCTCTCTCTCTCTCTCTCGCCTCTCTCTATCTATCTATCTATCTATCTGTGTGACTGGCTATCTATCTGTGTGACTGTCTATCTATCTATCTGTGTGACTCTCTCCCTCCCTCTTCTCTCTCTCAACTATCTATGTACATGTTTCCTTGAAAGCAATTATGTGACGCAAAAACAACATCAGTTCCGTGTACATAATTACGCTACTTTTATTCATAACCCAAGTCTCAGAAACTTGGCTCTACAATGAGAGGAAACATATCACAACTATCTAAATATAGTCACGGATAACTGGCATCGTATAAGTGCAACATTTCGTTCGATTTCACTTCACTTCCATTTTAATTAAGTAATTGTTTTTATTACACTGTGATGCTATCGCAGCACTCTTCTTGTCTGCTAATTATATTCATAGGATACCTGCGGGGCCCGGAGATAATCACCATATTGAAAAGTTAGGGACATCCTGAGAATAT
>NC_051425.1:31424371-31429371 GCF_015228065.2 Penaeus monodon | reverse complement strand
AATATATATAATATTATATATATATCTATCTATATTTATATTATATATATATATAAGTATATATGAGTGTATATTTATATATATATATATTTTCTATGTATTTATTATTTTATTTATTTGCCATAAATATATCCATGTACATATATATATATACACGCACATACTTATATGATATAATATTATATATATATATATATATATATATATACTATATATATTATATATAATCTAGATATATATATATAGTTTAATATATTGTATATAACTATAATAAATATTATATATCTCTTTATAAGAATATATATATATATATCATATATATATAGTTTTTGTTAAATTTTTTTTTTAACATATTTATCTATCTCATATATATATTATATATATATATAGATGTAATTCTATCATCATCGACACTCTCTCCTATATATATAGTGTGTATTGTGTTGTGTCTGTATGTATATATACTATTTATGTTTTATCTATGTAAATATATTATGTCATACGTATAATGCCTATATATTTACTCCTATAATAGATATATATATATATATATTATATATATATATATCTATATAATAGTATATACTCATTAATATGTCGCTATATATATACCACTACTATATATATATATCTATATATATAATATAATTATCTATCTCGTACTATCTCTCTACTCTATCTATTATATATATATATATATTATGTATTCTAACTATCTCTATCTATATATATCTATCTCTAATTATTATCTCTACATGTCATCATATCTATATAATCTATCTACTATATATATATATATATATATATATATATTATATATGTTGTATGTATGTATATAATATTTTTATATTTATATCTTGTTATATAATATGTAATACGTATATGCTATTATCTATTATTATATATCTATATACTCTATATATCTATATATTATTTATATATAGTCTCTAATATCTAGTATAGGACATCTCTATCTCTCTCTCTAATATCTATACGATATAGCTATATATCTCTTATCTCTACTATCTCTCTATCTCATCTATTTCTCTTGATATTTTCTGGTTCACTCTACTCTGTCTACATGTATAATCTTTATATATCTATATCTCTCTCTCTATATCTATCTTCGATACTATATCTCACTATCTCTCTTTATTGCATCTCATATCTCTCTCTATCTATATATGCTCTGTCTCGCTGTCTGTCTGGCTATCTGTCCGTGACCCCTCCCCCCTCTCTCTCTCTCTCCTCTCTCTCCGGTTCTCTCATCTCTCATCATCTCCTCTCTCTCTCTCTCTCTCTCTGTCTCGCTCTCTCTTTCATGCCCCACACACCCTCACGACATACTCCTCTCTCTCTCTCTCTCATCTCTTCTCTATCTATCTCTCTATCTCGCTAATCCTCTCTCATCTCATCTCTCTCTCTCTCACTCTCGCTTGCTCGCTAGCTCTCTTTCTCTCACTCTCTCCCTTTCTCTCTCTCTCTCGCGCTTTCTCTCTGTCTCTCTCTGTCTGTTTCTCTCTCTCTCTCTCTCTCTCTCTCTCCTCGAGCCTCTCCCGTTCTCTCTTCTCGCTCTCTTCTCTCTCACTCTCGCTCACTCGCTAGCTCTCTTTCTCTCGCACTCTCCACTTTCGCTCTCCTGCTCTCTTTCTCTCGGTCTGTCTGCTCGCTGTCTGTCTGTCGTCTGGCGGGCGCTCTCGCTCGGCTCTCTCTCTCCTCTCTCTCTCCCCACTCGTCTCTCTCTCTCTCCTCTCTCTCTCTCTCTCTCTCTCTCTCTCTCTCTCACTCTTGCTCGCTCGCTAGGTCTCTTTCTCTCACACTCTCCCTTTCTCTCTCTCTCTCTCTTTCTCTCTGTCTGTCGTCTGTCTGTCGGTTCTGTCTCGCTCGCTCTCTCTCTCTCTCTCTCTCTATCTCTCTCTCTCTCTTCCTCCCCCTCTCGCTCCTCTCTCTCTCTCTCTCTCTCCCTCGCTCCCCTCTTCTCGCTCTCTCTCATCCATCACTCTCCCTCTCTCGCTCTCTCTCTCCTCTCTCTCTCCTCGCTCTCTCTCCCGCTCTCTCTCTCTCGCGTGCTCTACTCTCTCTCGCTCTCCCTCTCCTCGCTCTCATCTCTCGCGCTCTCCCTCTCTCTCTCTCTCCTCTCCCCTACCTCTCTCTCTCTCTCCTCTCCTCTCTCTCTTTACTTCTCTTCTCTCTCTCTCTCCGCTCTCTCTCTCAAGGCATCCTCTCTCTCTCTTCTCTCTCTCTCCTCTTTCGTCTGTCTCTCTCTCTCTCTCTCTCCCTCCTCTCTCTCTCTCCCTCTCCCTCTCTCTCTCTCCCTCTCCCCTCTCTCCTCTCTCTCTCCTCTCTCTCCGCCCTCTCTCTCATCACTCTCTCTCTCTTCTCATCTACCATCTCTCGCCTCTCTCTCTCCCTCCTCCCCCCCCACCCCCCCTCTCTCTCCTCTCTCTCTCCTTCTCTCTCTTCCCTCTCCCTCTCTCTCTCTCCCTCTCTCTCCTCCTACTCTCTCTCTCTCTCTCTCTCTCTCTCTCTCTCTCTCTCATAGTTGATCATCAATCTCATCTCTCTCTCTCTCTCTCTCTCTCTCTCTCTCGTCCGGCCTCTCTCTCTCTCTCTACAGCTCTCTCTCTCGTCCCCTCACGCTCTCCTCTCTCTCTCTCTCTCTCTCTCTCTCTCTCTCTCTGCTGTCGACTCAGCGTCTCTCTCTCTCTCCCTCTCCTCTCTCTCCTCTCTCTCTCCCATCCCCCCCCTCTCTCCCCTCTCTCTCTCTTCCCTCTCTCTCTCTCTGTCTCTCTCATTCATTCTCTCTCTTCTCTCATCCTCTCGTCCTCTCTCCTCTCGTTCTCTTCTCTCTCCTCTCCCCTCTCTCAATTCCATTCTCTCTCTCTTCTCTCCAATCCTCTCTCTCTCAAAACAACGTCTCTCTCTGACAAAAATCTCTCAATACACTCTCTCTCTCTCCTACAAAAAAATGACAAATTCCATTCTCTCTCTCTCTTCATCTCTACTCCAGATCAACTTCCCTCTCATCGTCGTAAGAACTCCTCTCTCTTCACTCACACATCATCTCTCGCTCATCCTCATCTCTCTACATCTCTCTCTCTCTCTCTCTCTCTCTCTCTCTCATTCCTTCTCTCTCTCTCTCGCTCCCTCTCTCTCTCTCTCTCCTCATCAAAACAAATACTCCTCTCTCTCTCTCTCTCTCCTCCCCTCGCTACAACTCAATCCTCTCATCCTCAGCATCACTCGCAATAACTCAAACAGAACCGTCGCATCCAACCCCCCCTCTCATCTCACCTCTCTGCTCGTCCTCTCTCTCTCTCTCTCCCTTCTCGAAAACAACTCAAACAAACACAAACTACACAAACACAACTACTACAAAATCGCGGTACTCTCTCTCTCTCGACATCTCTCGCTCTTCTCTCTCTCTCTCTCCCCCTCTCTCGCTCTCTCTTCTCTCATCGCTCTCCCCTCTCTCTCTCTCTCCCTCTCTCTCTCTCTCTCTCTCTCTCTCCTCTCCTCCTCTCTCGCTATCTCTTCGAGAACGCTCCTCAGACAGATATCGCGAGACGCTCTATCATCCCTCGCTCTAGAATAATAAAACGCAAAGCTCTCATATCTCTCACTCTCGCCCCTCTCTCTCTCTCTAAAACATACAACAGCGGCATCAATCGCGCAGCCAATCTATCTCTCTCTCTCGTCTCAGCTCGAACATCCCTCTCTCGTCTCTCTCTCTTTTCCCCCCCCCCATCTCTCCCTCTCGTACTACTCTCTCTCTCGCTCTCCCGCTCTCATCTCTCTCTCTCGCGCCCCTCTCTCTCGCTCGCTCTCGCTCTCTCTCCCCTTTCTCTCTCTCTCTCTATCTACTCCTCTCTCGTGCATTCCATTCTCTTCTCTTCCTCTTATGAGGAAAGTCTACGCTTTAATTAAAATCTTCGTATCATCACACAGCCTTCGATATTAACCGAAGATTTCCCTAATTACTATGTAATTACCTCCCGCCCGCCCACTCCCCTGCCTTCCCCCACCCACCTCTCCAACCACACCCTCCCCTATCCTTCCACACTTCTCCTCCCCACCTCCCCCACCCTCTCCTCTTCTCTCGCCTCTTCCTCCCCCCTCCACCCCCTCCCTCTCTCCCTTTCCGCCCACCCTCCCCGCACCCCCCCTCATCTCCTCTCCTCCCCACACCCTCCCTCTCGCACCCTCCTCTCTCCTCCTCCTCCCACCTCCCCCCATCCCTCCCTCTCTCCCTCCCTCCCCACCCTCCCTCTCTCTCCCTCTTCCTCCCCAACCTGCCCCCACCCTCCCTCCTCTCGCCTCTTCTCCCCCCACCCTCCCTCTCTCCCGCGTTCCTCACTCCCCCACCCTCCCTCTCTCCCTCTTCCTCCCCCACTCCCCCACCCTCCCTCTCTTCCCTCTTCCTCCCCCACCCTCCCTCTCTCCCTCTTCCTCCCCACCTTCCCCACCCTCCCTCTCTCCCTCTTCCTCCCCCACCCTCCCTCTCCCTCAGTTCCTCCCCACCTCCCCCCCCTCCCTCTCTCCCTCTTCCTCCCCCCCCTCCCTCTCTCCGCACTTCCTCCCCCCTCCCCCACCTCCTCTCTCCTCTCCCCCCCACCCTCCCTCTCTCCCTCTTCCTTCCCCACCATTCCCCCACCCTCCTCTCTCCCTCTATCCTCCCCACCTCCCTCTCATCCCTCTTCCCCCCACCCCCCCCGCCAACTTCCTCCGCATCCCTCCCTCAACCTCCTCGCCTTCCCCTCTCCCCTCCCACTCCCCCCCCCCTTCATTTCGCCTTTCCCCTCTCCCCTCCCTTCCCTCCCCCTTCCCTCCCCCCCTCCCCCCACTGATGGACATAAGGTGAGAGGGAGAGAGGGAGGAAGGGAGAAGATAAAGGAAGGAGAAGAAAAGAATGAAATGAAGGGAGGGAGAAGAAAAGAGGGAGAAGAAAAGAATGAAATGGAAAAGGTAGAAGGAAGAGTGAAAAGGGAAGGAAAAGGAGG